>NC_133154.1:11837031-11857031 GCF_048418815.1 Hemitrygon akajei
TGGATTACAGAGAAGGTGAAGAAGAATTTAGTACAGTTAAACAGAGTTGAGTTAAGAAAGCGCAAGTATGGAACATAACCAATCTACAGATAATGATGGCATCAAAGAGTCTATACTTAGGAGGAGAGCAAAGGTGTGGTGTAATAAAGGTAAGTACTGTAGGAAGTAAGATTCATGTTAGGACTACCGATTATGGACCCTGATCAACAAGATTACCGGGTGACAGAAACCCAGCTGATAGGGATAATTTAAGGTAGTGTATGACTTGGAAATCACTACGTAACAACATTTGGCATGTAGAAAAATAGATTCCTAATCAAAACAAATCTAAACTATAACATGTATGTTCCATTCTACCCATACTGTGCTGAAGTCTCGAGTTAATTTGAGAGCTACTCATTGAATCAGATCAATCAATGAATACTGCCACCACAAGGGATGGAAAGAACTACAGCATAAAATATATACCTAAAGCTATGTCCTGCTATAAACACAAGTCTTAGCAAGATTGGGAAAGAGAAAGCTGACTGATATTCACACTCAGTCATAGTTATTAACATTTGGAATCTATCAAAGTTGAACTAAATCAATACCTTACACCTTTTGAGACATCTCTGCACACATTTCTAAATGAAATCCAAATGTGACTCAACAAAGTGCATAAAATTTATCTTAATATATTACAGACTGAAAAAGTCCAGAGCAAAAGTAAAGGACATAAGGACACTTCATGGTGGAATGATTTATAGAACTGAAAAAACAATGTAGGAATTCATCCATAGCTTTGCATTGTCACAGATATTAATGATACCACTTAGCATATTAGTGATTCAAAGGTTAGACTCAGAGTCATATAAAAAGTACAGCACAGAATCAGGCCCTTTGGCCCATCTAGCCAATGCCAAAACCATTTAAACTGCCTACTCCCATCGACCTGCACTGGACCATAGTCCTCCATATACTTACTATCCATGTATCTATCCAAACTTCACTTAAATGACTCAAGGGGCATTATTATCAAAGTATGTATGCCCTATACAATCCTAAAATTTATCTTCCCCACAGACAGTGGCAAAACAAAGAACAGCGGAGCCAAGCCATTCAAAGAGAAACATCAAACTCTTCTCCCCCTAGAACATGCAAACAGCAACAGAAAAAAGGGAAAACACAGAATATAAAACACAAAATCAAAAGACATATTTCAGATCAGTTCAGCTCAGTGTTCATTACCTGCAGGTTGCCCAATTTCAAAAAAAGATAACAGCATTAATCATAATCAGTTATTTGGAATGTTTATTTAGACAAATAAAAAACTTTGGCATGAAAACAATGCAACATATATAAGTAACTGATCAAAGGGAGGATATTTAACAAGGAGCCTTTAGTTACAGAATCCAACTGTATGTGAGCTTTGCAGGTCAAGGACGTGTGGAACTAATTAGGTGCAATTAAAAAAAACTATGTAGCAGGAAGAAAGCATAAGTATAAAGGTCATCCACAAATCAATGATGAAGTACAAAGAAAGGAGGCACAGACAGTAACTGCAAACAGATGGCCACAAATAACTTCTAATATGTAAGGGAGGGAAATATCTTAAGGCTATAAAATAGCACAGAAGAGAGGTAGGCAAGAACATCTGTATTAGCGGAAAACTTACGGATACTCATAAGGTTAACTAAGCACGATGAGAAAAAATGTGAAATAATTAGGAGAAAGATATATGTCTCACAATTCAGTTTTTGAATTCACAAAAAAACAGAGCAAGGTTGATATTGATGGCTATTCGTGAGTATCAAATGCATTGTTATCCTTACAGATAGAACATAGAACAGTTCAACACAGGAACAGGCCCTTCACCCCATAACACTGTGCCGAACCAGCTAAAAAGTAAATCAAAAAATCCCACAAACTAATCCCTCCTACCTACACAATGTCTATATCCTTCCATCTTCCTCATATTCATGTGCCCATCTAAATATCTCTTAAAATCCTCTAATGTATTTGCCTCTACAACCATACCAGGCAGCAACTCCTGGCAACAACCACTCTCTGAGTAAATACTTAACCCTCACATCCCCTTTGAACCTACCCCCCCTCACCTTCAACGCATGGCCTCTGGTATGAGTCATTTCTACCGTGGGGAAAAAGATACTCCCTGTCTACTCTATCAGATCTCCCCTTAGCCTCTGCCACTCCAAAGAAACCAACCCAAGTTTATCCAGTCTCTCATGATAGCACGTGCCCTCTAAACCAGGCAGCATCCTGATAAACCTCTTCTGCACCCTCTTAAAGCTTCAACAGTCTTCCTATACTGGGGTGACCAGATGCCGTAAGGATTGAATAAACTAACAAGGGTTTACAGTGTAAAGAAAGAGAGGTTCTGGGCTGATGCAGTAATGGATTTAGGACTAAAATGGGAAAGAGGACCGAGTTTTGAACTCTGTAGAAGTTGATTACTCAGCCTGGTCAGCTCTTACAAGTTTCAGGTAATAATTGTTGGAGCCAAGTGATCCAAGTGATTAAGGGTGAAATCAGGTTGAAGGTGAGAACTGTGATCCTTATGTCCTGCTGCTTTCCATCTAACAAACAAACAAATGCAAACAAAAAATTTCCTGTTTAGTCTGTGAACATCTTAATACTTAGTTTTGGACAAACATAATATTTTTTTAACTGGATTTGAGCCAATCCCTAAAACTACCGAGAATTCTGTAACATTGACCACATAAATTACCAGCAATGAATGATTAAGGAAATACATAATATTCACCCTGTGACCGTGTCAGTTTCCTCTGGGTGCTCCAGTTTCCTCCCACAGTCCAAAGATACATAGTTGGTAGGTTAATTGGTCACTGAAAATGGTCCTGTGACCAGGCTAGGATTAAAATCGGGAGACTGCTGGGTGGTGCAACTCGAAGGGCCAGAAGGACCTGTTACACACCATGTGACAATGAATATAAATAAACAAATATTCTAGGGCTTAGTGGCAGCACAGTGATAAGGCAGGTACCTCCCCCGCACCCTACCCCCGCCCTCCTGGATACTATACGTGAAGAGTTTGCACATTCACCCTGTAACCGCCTGGATTTCCCCAAGAGCTCTAGTTTCCTCCAACTTCCCAAAGACATTCTGGTTGCTAAGTTCTGTCACATATGGGTGGTAAAGAAGGAAAGCTATTTGCAGGAACAGGTTGCAGACGATGAGATTTATGGCATTACTCTGAGTTGGCATGGAACTACTGGGCAAAATTCCGTAAGAAAATACACAGTAACCTTCACTGATTTTTCTTCAAAGCAGTAACGCTGATCAAATTTTGAATGGAGACCAGAATGGAGCTGATCAACGATTAAAGGCGAAGTAAATGACCTCACAAAGCTATTTAAAGATACACAGAATTTACCTGATGTCCTGTTCAGCACTGCATTTAACAGCATCAAAATAATTGGTCATTTATTTTAGAGTTGCTTCTGAATATTGTCCAGTGATATGACTGACTATACTTCAAAAGTAACTGAAGCTTTGGAACATCCTACAAGGTGCCAATTCTTGCTCACAGTTTATTAATAAACTACAGTAGCATAGTGGTTAGCACAATGCTTTACAAAATAGATGACCAGGGTTCAATTCCTGCCACTGTCCTCTAAGAAGTTTGTACGTTCTCCCTGCGACAGCAAGGGTTTCCTCCGGGTGCTCCGGTTTTCTCCAACAGTCCAAAGACCTACCAGTTGGTAGGTTAATTGGTAATCTTAAATTGTCCTGTGATTAAGCTAAGGTTAGATAGCGGGTAGTGCAGCTCGAAGGGCCGAAAGGGCCTGTCTCCATAAATAAATACATACATACATGGTGCTGCAGAGTAAGCCAACTATTGCCTTTGGTGTTAAAACGGTAGAGAGTAATTAGAATACAAAATGAGCTTTAACTCCTTTTTGTATTTTAAAGTCACCCTTCTTAAATAATTTTTTTATTATTTTAATTATAATTAAGTGTCAATTAAATCTTCTTGGGAAATAAAGAATCATTTCATTGTTCCGGTCAGGTGCAATGATCCCATTTTCCCCAGAAATGGTTCCAGTGATCTGGAAATCTAAAGCCTTCCCTTCAATCACACATTTATTTGACTTGATATGCTACCCCTATACTCACTAGCATATGGCACCAGAAACAGACCAGAGAGAATCTCAACCATAGAGATCAAACACGAGGAAATCTGCAGATGCTGGAAATTCAAACAACACACACAAAATGCTGATGGAACACAGCAGGCCAGGGAAGGATCTCGGCCCGAAACGTCGACAGCGCTTCTCCCTATAAATACTGCCTGGCCTGCTCTTCAACCTGTGAACTAAACTTCCCTAAATTCATGGTGCAGGACCATCCCTATTTTACCTATTGTTATTTTCAATGTGGGTCACAATCTCAACCATACCGACAACCAGAAAGGAAATTGCGCATTTTATCTAATCTCTTTCCTTTGCCATCTAATCCTTCATCTATGCCAGTGTTCACTCGCAAACCATGAGTATTAACTACCATAATCTTTGATGCAGTACCTAACTGAATGCCTTATTGAGTAAAGTATACCCACTAACTTCCCTTTAAAGGTAGCACTGTGGCGACCCACTTCCTAGCACACTCGAACCGGCTCACAATTAGCCAGCGTGCAGGCACAAAGGCTAGGTCCGCAACAAAGGGGGAAAAGCCTGGGGGGGTTTGTGAGTACGTGTCTCTTGGAGCATCCGCGCCCGGGGGGGCGGGATGAGGGAGGCTTTAAAGCAAGGCTGTGAAGTTCGAATAAAATTAACTTTTTTTCCGTGTCGTTATTTTAGTGCTGCGTGTAGCACACCGCTACAGCACATTACTTCTTCAACTAACTCCAATTAATTGGTCAAACATGATTTTCCTTCACAAAACCATGTTGACATTACCTGATTATCTTTTTTCTTGTAAATTCCCTTTTGCAACAGTGTTGGATTTCGGAGTTCAATTCTAGCACAGTCCATAGTCTGCACGTTCTCCCCATGACCATGTGGGTTTCCTCTAGGTGTTCCAGTTTCTTCCCACAGTCTAAAGATGGTTAACAGGTCATTGTAAATTGTCCTGTGATTAGGCTAATGTTAAATGTGTGGATTGCCGGGCAGCACAGCTCATGTATCGGAATAATTTAATAAATAATTGGTTCTAAGACATTGAACTAACCAGCCTCTAGTTTCCTGCTTTGTCTTTTTGAACAAACGGATTTTACACTTGCTATTTCCAATCTAATGGAACTCTGCCTGAATCTAGTCATAGTTCTTCATGACTGACAAAGGGTCTCAGCCAGAAATGTCGGCTCTTTATTCCTCTCCTTGGATGCTGTCTGACTTACTGAGTTTCTCCAGCACTTTGTATGTGTAATACAGCATGAGGTTCATGTAGAGTATCTGAAGTGGAGAAGATCAGTAGCTTTAAATTCCTTGGTGTTATCATATCAGAGGATCTGTCTTTGGACCAGCATCAGAAAGAAGGCATGAGAGCACTCTACTTTTTTTTAAGTTTGCATATATTTAGTATGTCACCAAAAACACTCACGAACTTCTATAGATGCACAGTACAGAGTATCCTATCCTATCACAGCCTGATATGGAAACACCAATGCACAGGAATGGAAACATCTACAGAAAATGGTGAATAAAACCAAGTCCATCACAGGCAAAGCCTTACCCTCGAGTAAACTTACAAGAAGCACAGACACACGAAAGCAACATCCATCAAGGAAGCCCACCGTCTCTCTTCTCGCTACTTCCATCAGCAAGGAGGTACAGGAACCTTAGACTCACGCCATCAGGTTTAGCAACAATTATCACCCTACAGCTATCAGGCTCCTAAACTGGTGTGGATAACTTCACTCACCACAACTCTGAACTGATTCTACAACCTGCAAATTCACTTTCAAGGACTTTGACAACTCGTTCTCAATTTTATTTTTTTATTTGAACAATTGGCCTTCTTTTTTGCTTGTTGGTTGGTTGTTCGTCTTTCTGTACAGTTTTTCATGAATTCTACCATTTTCTTTATTTTTCTGTAAATGCCTCCAAGAAAATGAATCTCAAGATGACATGCAAGTACTCTGGTAATAAATTTTATTTTGCACATCAGCTTAGGAACATACACCAATCGTATGTCTTACCACAGCTTGCCTCACCTGCTGTTTTATGAAGTGAAACAATGAATTACTGACAGCAGCAAAGACCTTGCAAAAAGAGCACGGTTCATCTGGGTAAATATAGTTCACTCAGCACAGGAGGATAAGGTGATAAAGAAGTTATACACAGACAACAGAAAATCTGCAGATGCTGGAACACACACAAAATACTGGAGAAACTTTGCAGGCCAGGCAGCATCTACGGAAAAGAGTACAGTTGACATTTCGGGCCAAAAACTTCGCCAGGAGTTTTACAGCATGTTTGCTCCCACTAGAGAGGAGGCTACATAGCATCCACACCAGGACCACCAGACTCAAAAGCAGTTACTTCCCCAAGCAGCATGGCTAATCAACACCTGCACCCAATAACCAACTGTCAACACCCTTCCCCCCACCACAACTTTATCATTTCCTGCTAGAATCATCTTATGTACAGGTATCGCACTGCAATTTGCCTATTGCCACAATAGGTCTACAGCGGACATGATCTCATTGGCCGCCTGGACAATACAAATACCTATGTCAGGTTGCTGTTTACTGACTACAGCTCAGCGTTTAATACCATCATTCCTACAGTCCTGATCGAAAAGCTACAGAACCTGGGCTTCTGTACCTCTCTCTGCAACTGGATCCTCACTTCCTAACCAGAACACCACAATCTGTGCAGATTGGAAATAACATCTTCACCTCGCTGACAATCCACTAGCGCACTCAGGATGTGTGTTTAGCTCACTGCTCTACTCTCTCTATACCCATGACTGTGTGGCTAGGCACAGCTCAAATGCCATCCATAAATTTGCTGATGAGACCATTGTTGGCAAAATATCAGAGAGAGATGAGAGGGTGTACAGAAGCAATATACACCAACCAGTTGAGTGGTGTCGCAACAACAACCTTGCACTCAACATCAGCAGGAGCAAAGAGCTGATTGTGGACTTCAGAAAGGGTAAGAAGAATGAACACACACCAGTCCTCATTGAGGGATCAGAAGTGTACAGAGTGAGCAATTTCAAGTTCCTGAGTGTTAATATCTCTGAGGGCAACATAGCATTGCAGCTATAAAGGAGGCAGGACAGCAGCTCTATTTGACTAGGAGTTTGAGGAGATTCAGTATGTCACTGAAAACATTTGCAAACTTCTACAGATGTACCGTGGAGAGCATTCTAACCAGTGCATCACTGTGTGTGTGTGGGGAGGGGGCTACTGCATAGGATCTAAGTAAGCTGTAAGGATCTGTAAAATTAGTCAGCTCCATCAAGGGTACTGGCCTCCATAGTATCCACAGCATCATCAAGGATTGGTGCCTCAAAAAGGCAACATCCATCATTAAGGACCCCACCACCCAGGACAAGCCCTTTTCTCATTGTTACCATCTGTAAGGAGATACAGAAACCTAAAAGTACACACTCAGCAATTCAGGAACAGCTTCTTCCCCTCTGCCATCTGATTTCTGAATGGACATTGAACCTATGGAAACTACCTCACTACTTTTTAATTTCTGTTTCTGCACTACTTATTGAACTACTATATATATTCACTGTTATCGGCTGGTGGCACAGTGACATCAGCATCGGACTCTAGATCAAAGGTTCCCGAATTCGAATCCAGTCGGGCCACTCCCGGACACTCTTTCCATCCACGCCAGGTTGAGCGTCCATCTCGCAATTCGGCCTCGTAAAAAAAACTGTGCTGTGAGAAGGACATGGGGGAACACTCGCAGAATCTTACCTCCAAGACAACCACTTGGAAAAAAAGTGGTTGCCGAGGCTCCAGCAGAGTATGGCACACAAAAAAATATATATTTACTGTAATTAACAGATTTTTTTCCTATATTATCATCTATATTGTACTGCTGCCACAAAGTTAACAAATTTCATGACTATTCCAGTGATATAAAACCTAATTCTGATTCCTGCGTCACTATATGGACATACAATCTATGTATATAAGCTATCTTTATGTATTCATTTTGATTGTGTTTTTATTATTGTGTTCTTTATCTTGTGTTTTTTCTGCTGCATCAGAATAAAAATTTTGTTCTATACACTGAGAACTGAAAATGACATTGAACAATTTTGAATCTTGAATTAGTCAAGTTGATTATAAAAGTTGAAATCACATTGCAGCTGTATAAAACTTTGGTTAAGCCACACTACAGGAAGGATGTGAATGCTCTGGAGGGGGTGCAGAAGGATTCTGTCTGGATTGAAGCAAATTAACTGCAGGGACAGGTGGGCAGACACAGGAGGCTGAGAGACAAACTGATTGCAACACGTAACATTACGAGAGGCAGGTCCAGAACCTTTGTTTCAGGGTGGAAATCAATACAAGAGCAGATGTAAGGTGAGAAGGGGAATGTGTAAAGAAGATTTGCGTGGCAAATATTTCCCACCTCCCCTCCATGATAGCTACATGGAATGTACTACCAGGGAAGTAGGAAAAGGAGATACAACAATGTTTAAAAGGCATTTAGATAGCACACGTTTTAGGCAGGGAAGAGAAGGATACGATCTGTGTGCGTGCAGGTTGGAATCATGGTCAGCACACATATTTATTGTATTTATTTAGAGATACAGTGCAGAATATGCCCTTCTGCCCCTTAGAGCCCACCACCCAGCAATCCACCCATTTAACCATAGCCTAATCACAGGACAACTTACAATGACCGATTAACCTTACTAAGCAGTACGCCTTTGGACTGTGAGAGGAAACCCACGCATTCTATGGGGAAGATGTACAAACCTCTTATAGATGACGTCAGTACTGAACTCCGAAACCCTGAGCAACAGCAGCATCGCGCTACACTTCCATGACGCATGATGGGACAAAGAACCTTTTCTCAGCTATACTATAATCTGTAATAATCCAGATTGTGAACAGAAGGTTGGTAACTTTACCACAAACACCTCTTTACATTTCTGGAGACACAAGAGGCAGCATATTCTGGAAGAGACCTTTCGTCTGGACCCATCATCAGTCTATAAGGGTCTCAGCCCAGATTGACTGTCCATTTCCCTCCATATTCCTGCCAAGTTCCTCCAACTTCTTTTGTGTTGTTCCCAATATTCCCTCTTAGTTTAAGAATATAGCTTTATGAAGCCTTTTGACAGTTTTTACACTATACATGTCACAAAAATGCAAAATGTGAATGGCAGCAACAGGGCAGAAAACTGGTTACTATGTATCCCCACATTCGCATATTTTCTATGGGCTCACTTTCAAGGACTCTTCATCTCACGTTCTCAATATATATTTATTGTTTATTATTATTATTTATATTTTGCATTGCAGTTTTTTATCATTTCCACACTAGTTGTTCGCCTTGTTGGGTACAGTCTAGCATGAAGCCTATTATGGTTATTGGATTTATTGAGTATTCCCATAAGAAAATGAATCTCAGGGTAGTGTACAGTGACACATATGTTCTTGGAAAATAAATTTACTTTGAACTTCTGTGTGCCCAAAGAGTCCTTTGCAAATAAAACTACAAAAGTAGTCAGGAGAAATGGATGTTTGGGATGCTGTACCCTCCTATAAATCATGCTTGGCCTCTCAGCAAACCCACTGTACAGAGCTGAAACGCATAGCACCTTCCCATAAACTCCAATTCCATCTCGAGTGGATGGTCAGGCATCCCTCAAGAATCAGTGAAGATACTACACTTTTCCAAGGAGAAATCTTTCTCCATATTTTAAGTTCCCCTGTCTCTGAAGCATAGAAAAGGCAGAGATCACTGCTGCTCAGTAGACTACAAGCTTGGTGCTCAGTTGGTCTTCAAAATATCCTTTTCTTCAGCTGGCCAAAGGCTGTGCTGCTGCAGGGAGGTGGTGGTCAATTTTGCCACAGAAGTCTCTCTTTGCTGAAAGGTGGCTCGCAAGAAATGGGAAGCAATCTACAATTTCGAAGGTCTCAACATGGACCCGATTGTCAGGGGACAATACTGTGTGGCAGAAGTAGACTTTAGACAACAGTTGCCTTCCAAATGTTCACAAACCACTCTCTATATGCTTTGATGAAGGATTCAACAATGACTTAGGGCAACTTCTGAATGTGCAAGTATGAAAGTTTCTATTTATGATACATTGAGGAAAGTTAGGGCAATCTTGGTTCCGGAGTGAAGACAATACAGTTTCTCACTTGATCTTTAATGAAGGTGGAGCTTAGGAGGATTAATGGCACCTAACGGCGACTCCTTTGCTTGCATCTTCAGAAACAGCTCTATTTCCACCTTTAGTATCTTTATTTTTCTCTTTCAGGGCTCTTTTGAAGACCCTGACTTGCAGTTCTTTGCGGGAATGGGACCCATTCTTGGGATTCCACAACTGGCCGCTATTCAACATGCCAAGGGTTTGGCCTGAGAATCTCAATTGTGTTCGGAAGCCTGAGATCTCAGGGCTCTGGAGTCGGGTGGATCGAGGGTCAGTATCACGGCAGGAGACTCGTGTCATCGGGGAGGCCGGAAAATCTTTCGCTGTGGGCCTGAAGACCTGAGGTCTTTGCGAGCTTTGGACACAGAGCTCAAAAAAAGTGATGAAACAGACTTTTAACATCGTAAACCAGAGGGTTGTTGTTATGTCTCCCGATCACTGTGAAAATGGGGGACACCTCCCTCTCCTTTGCCAGACAGAGAGAGAACCTGGAGTGTCTTACTCAAAGCATGAATGCCATGCAGTAGTGTGGCCAAGTAGTCTAAGGCTCTGGATGAAGGCTCCAGGCCCTATGGACACATGGGTTCAAATCCCACCACAGCCATCGGGTGTATATCTGTTCCTTCTCTTTCATGAGTGTTCGCTAAACATGAACTGGAAGTCTTTACTGGCAGCAGAGGTTAGCATAACACTTTATTGTGCCAGTGACCTGGGTTCAATTCCCGCCCAGGAGTTTGTACGTTCTCCCCATGACTGTGTAGGTTTCCTCTAGGTGCTCCAGTTTCCTCCCACAGTCCAAAGACCTACAGATTCGTAGGTTAATTGGTCACATAACTGGCTAACATGGGCTCATTGGGCTGCAAGGGCCTATTAATATGCTTCACCTCTGAATCACAGGTCAATGAAATACACTGAAAATTTTTCTATATCAACTATAGAAATTCATCTACAATCTGAACAATCAACAATCTGAATAACACTGTATAAGGCACAATGAATGTTTACAGATGAGGCTAAAACAGGTGGAATCATAGTCAATGACAAAGGTTATCAAAACCCACAAGGGGATCTTGATCAGCTGAGGAAGAGCAAATGGAGCTCAATTCAGATAAATGTGAGATGTTGCATTTTGGAAAATCTAGGTAGGACTTTCACACAGGACCCTGGATAGTGTAGAGAAAACTTGGGGTACAAGTATATGGTTCTCTGAAGTTCTGTCACAGGTAGACAGGGTTCTGGCATGCAGACCTTCATAAATAAGGGCAATGAATATATAAGTTGGAAAGTTATGTTCATAGTAGGGGGAGGGGAGGGAGGATAGCTGGAACGTGATAGGTGAAACCAGGTGTGTTGGAAAGATAAAAGGGTTGGAGAGGAAGGTATCTGATAGAAGAGGAGATAGGAGAAAGGGAAGGAGGAGAGTAATAGGGAGGTAAGAAGAGGTAAGAGGCCAGAGTGGGTAAGTAGAAGAGGGGAGGGAGAGGGAAAAATATTTTTTTACTAAAAGAAATTGATATTTATGCCATCAGGTTGCAGGCTACCCAGACAACCAGAATTTCTTTTTATGGATTAAGAGAGTACAAAATTAGGATTTGGTCTAGGATCTTTCTGATGAATATTGGTTGAGCCAAAAGTTTTTGATTTTAACCATAATAAAGCAGGAAGGAACGTCATTCATCTACGTCCCTGCAGAACCAGATTTAACTCGGTTTGTAAGTAAACAAAGTTCCAATCAAATCACAGCTCCCATCACTGAGTGTAAAGAACAAGCTTCAGTTTATTAAAGTGGGCTTCCTGATCTCAGAAAGGCATTTGGAAAAGAGGTTTATTTATTTATCTGTGCTGATAAATACCCACATTTTTTCTTTCAGAGTGCCACATGTTTTTTATAACTCACATACAGTATACCAACCAATCCCATTTGTCTATGGAATGGGCTGATCAGTCGCCTGATGGTGGCAATAAACTTCAGAACACAATCACAAGACAAAAAAGGGACAAAAAGCAAAAGAGACAAATAATACGTAATCGAAAATGAGGACTTTACTGAAATAACGCTGATGGGAAAGGCTGATCAGTCTCATTTCTGCGGTCACTAACAAAACCAACTGCCAGGTTTCCAGAATAACAACTGAGTGCATATGAGCTTTTTTTAAATTCAGTCTCAACTTAGAGAACGGTACACTATCACAACTAAAAGGACAAGAAAGCCTCAGGAAGAGCATGCCACTCGTGAATTTAGCTGAGCAGAAACCACAGTGAATTAAGCAACCGGATACTTTGCAATTCTTTCCCAAAGAAGCCCCCTGCAACAAGTTTTACAAGGTTGGTAGCCTTCAACCTGGTGGCATGAATATCGATTTCTCCTTCTGGTAAAAAAAAATTTCCTTCCTCCTCCCCTCTTTTTCTATTCTCCACTCTGACCTTTTACCTCTCACCTCCCCCTGGGTCCCCCCCCCCTTCCTTTCCTTTCTACTATGGTCCTCTTTCCTCTCCTATTAGTTTCCTTCTTCTCCAGACCTTTCCCTTTCCCACCCACCTGGCTTCACCTATCACCTTCCAGCTATCCTACTTCCCCACCCCCCACCTTTTTACTCTGGTGTCTTCCCCCTTTAGATGCTGCCTGACCTGCTGAATTCCGCCAGTATTTTGTGTGTGTTATCTTAAGTTTTACAAGTACTTGCCAGGGATTTTTGAAAATGATTTTGTGAGAATGACAAATGATTAAAAGAAAGCTGTAAGATACATAACAATCCTGTGTGTCGTATTTATGTTCTATGACAAAAGAATAAAAGCCCTATACCAGAAAACCAGGTATGATTTGCAGAGGGTTATTTCAAGGGAAAGGGACAATTTCGAATGAGGTTGGAGATGACATTGGATGCACGGCAACTCTGGCAGGGACTGCAAGACATTACTTCCTATAAAGTGAAATCCAATAGCATGAATGGCAGCGATGCTTCACTACCAGATGAACTCAACGCTTTCTATGTCCGCTTTGAAAGGGAGAACACAACTACTGCTACGAAGAGCCCTGCTGCACTGGATGACCTTGTGATCTCCGTCACAGAGGCCAATGTTAGGCTATCTTTAAAGAAAGTGAACCCTCACAAGGCAGAAGGTCCCGATGGAGTACCTGGTAAGGCTCTGAAAACTTGAGCCAACCAAAATAGTGGGAATATATTCGTACATTTTCAACCTCTCACTGCTATGGGCGGAAGTTCCCACTTGCTTCAAAAAGGCAACAATTATACCAGTGCCTAAGAATAATAATGTGGGCTGCCTTAATGACTATCGCCCGGTAGCACTCACATCGTCAGTGATAAAATGCTTTGAGATGTTGGTCATGACTGGACTGAACTCCTGCCTCAGCAAGGACCTGGACCCATTGCAATTTGCCTATCGCCACAATAGGCCATCAGTAGACGCAATCTCAATGGCTCTCCACACGGCTTTAGACCACCTAGACAACACAAACACCTACGTCAGGATGCTGTTCATCGACTATAGCTCAGCATTTAATACCATCATTCCCACAGTCCTGATTGAGAAGTTGCAGAACCTGGGCCTCTGTACCTCCATCTGCAATTGGATCCTCGACTTCCTAACTGGAAGACCACAATCTGTGCGGATTGGTGATAACATATCCTCCACACTGACGATCAACACTGGCACACCTCAGGGGTGTGTGCATAGCCAACTGCTCTACTCTCTATATACACATGACTGTGTGGCTAGGCAGAGCTCAAGTACCATCTATAAATTTGCTGATGGTACAACCATTGTTGGTAGAATCTCAGGTGGTGACAAGAGGGCGTACAGGAGTGAGATATGCCAACTAGTGGAATGGTGCCACAGCAACAACCTGGCACTCAATGTCAGTAAGACGAAAGAGCTGACTGTGGACTTCAGGAAGGGTAAGATGAAAGAACAGATACCAATCCTCAAAAAGGGATCAGAAGTGGAGAGAGTGAGCAGTTTCAAGTTCCTGGGTGTCAAGATCTCTGAGGATCTAACCCGGTCCCAACGTATCGATATAGTTATAAAGAAGGCAAGACAGCATCTATCTATACTTCATTAGGAGTTTGAAGAGATTTGGCATGTCAACAAGTACACTAAAAAACTTCTATAGTTGTACCATGGAGAGCATTCTGACAGGCTGCATCACTGTCTGGTATGGAGGGGCTACTGCACAGGACCAAAAGAAGCTGAAAGGTTGTAAATCCAGTCAGCTCCATCTTGGGTACTAGCCTACAAAGTACCCAGACATCTTTAGGGAGCAGTGTCTCAGAAAGGCAGTGTCCACTATTAAGGACCTCCAGCACCCACAGCATGTCCTTTTCTCACTGTTACCATCAGGAGGGAGGTACAGAAGCCTGAAGTCACACACTCAGCGATTCAGGAACAGCTTCTTCCCCTCTACCATCCAATTCCTAAATGGACATTGAACCCTTGGACACTACCTCACTTTGTTTAATATAGAGCATTTCTGTTTTTTTGAACTTCTTTTAAAAATCTATTCAATATATGTAACAGAGATTGATTTATTTGTATATTTATTATTATTTTTCCTTTCTAGATTATGTATTGCATTAAACTACTGTTGCTAAGTTAACAAATTTCACGTCACATGCTGGTGATAATAAACCTGATTCTGATATTACAGGAATATTGCCAAACCTGGAAATTGTGCAAGATGCACATTTAACAAGACAAGTTGGAAAAAGCATCAACACAGAGCATTCACAGGTACTGAATAGAATCAGACAGTATACAATGCTAAAATAGGTCCACTGCCCACCGGGTTCACGTCAACTATCATACAAGTATTCATTTACACTGGTCCCATTTACCAGCACTTGGTCAGTAGCCTTCTACATATTCAAAATTCACACACTCATCCTGACACCTCTTAGATATTGTCAGAATACCTTCCCCCTACCATGTTCTTGGACAACGTGTTCCAGATCTTAACCATCCTCTGGGTGGAAAAAAAAACTTTTTCATCAGATTCCCCTGAACATCTTAGCCATCAGTTTGAACCTGGACTCCCTGGCTTTAGATATCTCCGTCATGGAAACATCTAAAACTAGACGATCCATCTGTACCTCTATCCAATCTTTCCTCTGCTCCAAGAAAAACAAAGCAGGTTCACACAGCTTCTCCTCATAGCTGAAACATTCCAACCCAGACAACACACTGGAAAATCTCCGCACACTCATCATTTCTTTCCTATGGTGTGCCGAAATGCACACAATACATGAGCTGTGGCCAAACCAGCAACTTATAAACCGTGATCTTCATACTCTTATATTCTAATAAGAGCAACTTATCTGCTTCACCACCTTATCTATGTTTCTACCTTCAGGGATGTATGGATTTGTCCACCAAGGTCCCTCTTCCCCACAATAATCCCTAGGGCCCCGCTATTCGTTATTCGAACACCTTTACGTTGCATTGCTTTGCACTTATCAGGAGTAAAATCAACCTGTCAGTGATCTGTTCAATTTACCAGCTGATTTATATCATTCTGCAACCCAAGATTACCTTCATCAATATCAATACCAATGATTCCTGTGTCGTTGGCAAACTTACTACTCATACCTCCTACATTTACATATGTTGTCAATGTGTGTATAAGAACAAAGGTGCCAGCACCGGTCCATGTGATGTGATATACTACTGCAGGTATACAGCTTGACTTGGTTACCAAAATTAATCAATTTTATCGAACATTTAAAAGCAGTGAAATCCCCCGAAATGAACCATATAATGGACACTGAAAATTGTATTTATTTATTTATTGAGATACAGCACAGAACAGGCACTCCTGGCCCCTTGAGCCACGCTGGCCAGCAATCCTTCGATTTAACCCTAGCCTAATCACAGAACTTACAATGACCAACTAACCTGCCCGGTACGTGTCTGGACTGCCTTAATAAATGTAATTGAGGCAGCTTTTGCTCTGCTTGTGCAAAGGGGGAGGGGCTTCAATATTTCTATCATTCAGTCTTGTTTCATGGATGTCTGTGAAGAATATGAATTTCAGGTTGTATACTGTATACATTCTCTGATACTGAATGAATCCTTGAATGCCCCTGAAGGACAAAATCTTAAATCTATTCTGAAGAATACCTTGACAACAGAGTAAGCTGATCCTAATATGAGGTAGATTGAATGAAACAATAAGGGACTGGTGGCTAAGAGGATCAACACGTCAACCGGTTACTGGACATTAAAGACTCTGCTACATCCTCCGCACTGTGGTTCCTACTGGCCATTTAAATGTGCATTGTTTCTGACTGCACTCACACAGAAGTCACCATTCATACTTTCTACCACAGTACAAAAAATCAATATGCTATCACTCTTAGCATTCACCTAATCACTCCACCTTTTTTTGTGGGCTCAGTCCATTACATCTGATGGATGAACAGCACAGAACCAACTTTTGTGGGTAGAAATCTGTCAAAACCCCAAACAAAACATTATTTCAAAACAAGAGGGAAGTGTTACTACTGAGCTGCCAACAATAGCATTTGCCCACAAGCGGGGGATGGGGGGGTGGGGGGTATTCGAGTGTGAACTTCCTTACTCGACGATAGCCACAGAAGCAACACTGATCAGCATACTGAAAAAAGTACAGTGCTTGGTCTATTGTTGTTACTAGATCCTGCTAGTGCAGTAGGCCTGTTTGTAAATACGTGTGTGCATTTTACTGAATGTTATTATGCTCATGTTCTCGTTCCAAAACATACTGAGAGAACAATCGGAATGCAGACTGCTCTTTCTTCCACGTCGCCTATTACCTCTGCCTACAAATTACTCTTGTGTAGTTCGTAACTTACTCGGAATGTTGCTCTGGTCCCAAACAAAGACCTCACTTTGACATGTTTGGGCTCCCAGCTATACAACAGGAGCTGCCCTGCTAGAAGTGAACCACTTCACTCGAAGTTCATTGTGATCTCTCCAAAGCTAACATCCCTCTCACCAGAGCCACTTCACACGGAAACAATCAGCGTGCGTGCAGTGAAGTGCACAAAGACCCTCAGGATGGAGCCTGTGCACTTCTTACAAACACCCCCGTTCCTCTTCCTTAGTTATGGATAAAATAAATGGTCCCCGAAAAGCCCTGGCACCCAACACTTAGTCCACAGAAGTAGTAGCTGGAGATGCAGCCCAGAGTATTCTCACATCGCGTTGCAGTCTGAACCTTCTCTGTACACCGCCGTGTAGACCTGCTGTGTAGCATTGGCAGCACAGAGGCATCGGTGAGCTAGTACCGGGGTCCCCTCGCTGCCGTTGCCCATGGTAACGGTGCACCCCCCCCCCAAATCTGAGGGCACCATTCCCCACGCTAGCACCCAGGTCGAATCATTGCCTCCGTCCTCTGGATCAGAGTCCAGCAGGGATCACAGACAGTGCCCGGACCTGTAGAGACCAGGCCTCGGCCTTTCTCTGCTCACCACCACCTCCCCCCCCCCCCCCCCCCGAATACAGGAGCGGGTCCAGGCCGCACAGCCTCGGCCTCTCCAGTCCCGATGCAGCCCAGCGCAATCTGCGCCGCCCAGGCCGCTAGCCCAGCAGCAAAGCGCCCCGGAAGTATCACGGGAGGACACCCGGCGCACCGTGCCAGCCGAGGCGTGGGTACGCGAGACGGTGGCGGGACTCACCGTACGAGAGAAGCCGGATCCGGGGCCACAGCGGAGACACGGTCACAAAATGGCGGCAGCTCGACAAGGAACGGACGACGGCGCCGTCTGTGGCCGCGCTGGGGAACTACAGCCCGGCTCCACGACACCACCCGCGGCCACACGGGGAACTGCAGACCCTCTCCGCCCCGCCGCCCGCGGCCACACGAGGAACTGCAGCCAGGCAACACCGGGAAACGCAGAGCGGCTCCGCCCTGCCACCTGCGGCCACACCGGGAACTGCAGCCCGGCAACACCGGGAAACGGAGGCCGGCTCCGCCCTGCCACCTGCGGCCACACCGGGAACTGCAGCCCGGCCTTCACTGGAATGGAAATTCGTTGGGTTGTGTTTGTTCCCCCTTATGATTTTGCATATAAACCAGGGGTGTCAAACTCATTTTAGGTCACGGGCCGGATTGAGCAAAATGCAGCTTCATGCGGGCCGGATCAGTCGGACGCGTGCGAACGCAGCTTTCGTTGCCTCCGTTTTTTCAGCCTGCTGTCATGTGTCTCAGTCTCTGCTATAACTACAAAGTGTTTCACTTGAGTTTGACATATATGATATAAAGCATCTTCCAGTGGCATGGAATCCAATGAGGAATTTATTTAGTTGAATTTGTGAAATTCATTGCCTTGGCTGTGGTGGCCAAGTCACCGGGTAATTTTAAAGCAGAGCACACAAAATGCTGGTGGAACAATAGACAGTAGGCGCAGGAGTAGGCCATTCGGCCTGTCTAGCCAGCACCGCCATTCACTGTGCAGCAGCAGACCAGGCAGCATCTATAGGAATAAGTACAGTTGATGTTTCAGGCCGAGACCCTTCGTCAGGACTAACTGAAAGAAAAGATAGTAAGACATTACCCCAGTTTCTATCTCTTACTATCTTGAGATAGAACACGCTAGAGGCAGGAAACATGTTCCTGATGTTAGGGGAGTCCAGAACCGGAGGCCACAGCTTAAGAATAAGGGGTAGGCCATTTAGAACGGAGTTCAGGAAAAACTTTTTTCAGCCAGAGAGTTGTGGATCTATGGAATGCTCTGCCTCAGAAGGCAGTGGAGGCCGATTCTCTGGATATTTTCAAGAAAGAGTTAGATAGAGCTCTTAAAGATAGCAGAGTCAAGGGATACAGGGAGAAGGCAGGAACGGGGTACTGATTGTGGATGATCAGCCATGATCACATTGAATGGCGGTGCTGGCTTAAAGGGCTGAATGGCCTACTCCTGTACCTATTGTCTATTGAAACATTGCACTTCCCACACACACTCAGAGGAAATGTCTGTGTAAGGGATCGGATCAAGAGGGAAACATACAACATAAGGCAAACTCGCCTATGAGGGAAAATAAGGACTTAAAGGAGAATGCTTCTCCCTACATTGCTGCAATTGTTAGTGTCACCATTTCTCTCTCTCTTTCTCTCTCTGTGCTTCTGTTTAATACTTTCTGACTCCCTACCTGGCTCGCTCTCTACCAACATGTGTTTCTGCCTGAGCCTGCGTCTCTGGGTCTCCGCAGACTGTCGTTGCTGCTACTCTATAGTGTAAACTTCCTGAAATTTCTTTGCCTGTCCCACATATAATCCCGTCTGTGGGCTGATGTGGGCCATTCCCTCTGGGCACACTTTCTAATTCCCCTGTGGAAACATCAGAGGGAAGCAGCTTCATTGGAAGTAACTCCTTACTGACTCAGGAGACATCCGTGTCCTCATGGTTTTGAGTATTCAGTCCAGGCTCACATTGTACAGTTCGGAGGGAGTCTGCAGTGTCAGAGGTTCGTTCTTGCTCACCTCGTGCTGAACTGACTCCACAACCTGCAGTCTGGTGGGGGGGAGGTTCCACGGACCCCTCGGTTAATGGTGGGGGTCCATGGCATTAAAAAGGTCGAGAACCCCTGTGTAGACTTGCTTTCAAGGACTCTGCAACTCTTCTGGTATTATTTATTACTTTTTATCTATTATTTGCACAATTTGTCCTCTTTTGCACATT
>NC_133154.1:11859531-11869531 GCF_048418815.1 Hemitrygon akajei
GCTGATTGGCAGGAGGCAAAGACTGGGAATATAGGGAGCTTTTTCTAACTGGCTAGTGGTGTTTGACATGGGAATGTGTTAGGACCGATTCGTCAAATGCCAATGATTTGGATAATGGATCTGATGGCTTCTTTGCAAAGTTTACCAACGATACCATGACAGGAGGAGCAGGTAGCTTTGAGGAAATAGGGAGACTACAGAAGGATTTAGATTAGGAGAATGGGCAAAGAAATAGCAGGTGGAACACAGTATCAGGAAGTGTTAACTGAAAGTGCTGACTATTTTCTAAATGGAGAGAAAATACAAAACTCTGAGGCACAACCAAATTTGGGAGTCCTTGTGCAGGATTCCCTGAAGGTTAATTTGCAGCTTGAGTCAGTGGTGAGGAAGGCAAATGTGATGTTAGCATTTATTTCAAGAGGACTAGAATATAAAACCAAGGATGTAATGTTGAGACTTTATAAGGCACTGGAGAGGCCTCACTTGGAGTATTGTGTGCAGTTTTAGGCCCCTTATCTTAGAAAGGATGTGCTGAAACTGAAGAGGTTTCAAAGAAGGTTCACGAAAATGATTCCAGGGTTAAATGGCTTGAAGAGCGTTTGATGGCTCTGGGCCTGTATTCACTGGAATTGGAAAGAATGAGGGGTGACATCACTGAAACTTATCGAATGGTGAAAGGCCTTGATAGAGTGGATGTGGAAAGGATGTTGCTTCTGGTGGGGGAATTTAAGAACAGCGGACACAGCCTCAAAATAGAGGGGCATCCTTTTAGAACATAGACGACGAGGAATTTCTTTACGCAGAGAGTGGTGGATCTGTGGAATTCTTTGCTGTGGAGGTTAAGTCTTTATGTATATTTAAGGCAGGGATTGACAGATTCTTGATTGGTCAGGGCATGGAGGGATATGAGGGAAAAGCAGGAGATTGGCGCTGAGAGGAAAAATGGATCAGCTACGATGAAATGGCGGAGGAGACTCGATGGGCCGAACGGCCTAAATCTGCTCCCGTATCTTATGGTCCTACGGCCCCCGTGAGGCAGCATCTCTACCGGCTGCGTCGCCGTGGTGCTCGAGGTGTAGAGACCACTTTGGCGGCCGTAGACGGTGCTTGAGGTCAGCTGCTTTGATCAGGTGGGTTCTGGAACCTTCCAGATTACCGATGTACATTGAATCGTGCAATCCGAGTGAAACGGTCTCACCGGCACGGCCCCCGATATTTGCGATGGTTTTTGGCCTGCACGCTGTGGAAAAGATCAGCACTAAATCACCGAGAGAACATCCTGGGCCTCACCTCACTAATCTCCTGAGCGAGAGGTGATCAGCCCATAAAGATTCTCTGTAAAGAGATTAACAAGGACGTCATCCGAACCTCTGTCACATTTGAACAATGTATGCGACTGGTTTAGCAAATGTACTGAAACCTTAATAAAGCCGTACTGGGTTTTCCTCTAAGATTGTTCCTTCTAATTCAGTGGCCTCGTGCTGTAATCTGCTCCCGTCCACTTCATCCCCTAATCTCCTTCAATTAGGTGGAAGGTCACCTTGAAGAAATGGCATCACAGTACCTCAGGATATGACTGGAGGCACGGCTGCCAACTTCACATCAGTGCCTGTGAGTCACTTTCACACCAATTTCACACCTACTACCTGCATCAAACCTGCGTCACATTCACACCTTACACACAGCAACTTCATTGCCTGCTATTCAGGCTTGCTGTCATCAGTGAGTCTCCAGTGCTAACCTCTTCCACCTTAAAGTTCAAAGTTCAAAATTAATTTATCATCAAAGTACTTACATGTCCCCATATCCAACCTTGAGGTTCATTTTCTTGCAGGCATTCGCAGTAGATCGGAAAAAGACTGTAGAATCAATGAAAACCTACAGATAGAGACTGACAAGCAATCAATGTGTTCTGTGAACAACTTGCTCAGGTGGAGGTTCTCAAAACAACACGTAGCAGGCTGTTAACTCATTGCTTTTCCAAGGACTGTTGGAGGGGTAGTACTGAGGGAGTACCTCGCTGTCAGAGGGACAGTACTGAGGGAGTGTCTCACCGTCAGAGGGACAGTACTGAGGGAGTACCTCGCTGTCAGAGGGACAGTACTGAGGGAGTGTCTCACCGTCAGAGAGACAGTACTGAGTGAGTGCCTCACTGTCAGAGGGACAGTACTGAGGAAGTACTTCAATGTCAGAGGGACAGTACTGAGGGAGTGTCACGCCGTCAGAGGGACAGTACTGAGGGAGTGCCTCACCGTCAGAGGGACAGTACTGAGGGAGTGTCACACCGTCAGAGGGACAGTACTGAGGGAGTGTCACACTGTCAGAGGGACAGTACTGAGGGAGTGCCTCACTGTCAGAGGGACAGTACTGAGGGAGTGTCTCACTGTCAGAGGGACAGTACTGAGGGAGTGTCTCACCGTCAGAGGGACAGTACTGAGGGAGTGTCTCACTGTCAGAGGGACAGTACTGAGGGAGTGTCACACCGTCAGAGGGACAGTACTGAGGGAGTGCCTCACTTTGAAGGGGACCATCTTTCAAGTGCTGCTCTAAATCTTTTTTGACCTCAGGTGGGCTTAAAAGATTCCAAAGATGAAAAGGAAAGCTCTCTTGGATACTGGATTCCAAGCCAAAATCTAACCCATATTGGTGCTCATGGGATAGAACTACAGGCTATCCCCGGGTTACAAACGCCTGACTGATGGACACCACAGATGAGCTCCCAAAATAAAATTAAATTCAAAATTGACCATACCTGCAAATATGTGTTCCTATAAATGGCAGAACCAGCTTCCCCTCTTTCTCCACGTTGAGGAATTGTTCCTCCTTTTCGGTCCTATGTGCGTTTGATACTGTTTATTACAACACTCTGGAGTTGTAGCTACTATCTAAAATGATTTTTGCACCATTTTTAAACTCCTGGACAAAATTGTTTTATGGATATCTGTAAAACAGAAGCCACACGTGGTTGAGGTGACTCACTGCCTGCTGGATATCCTGAGTTAAGAGTGACCACTTCATGAATGGATGCTGAAGAAGCTACATGAATGCAATTCTTTATTACTCTTGGCTGATCCTGAGGTACAGGAAGCCACTTCTTCTTCTCAAGCCCATTACCCCCGCTGGGGCATAGGCTGCCGAGAGTCCCCCCGTCCTGGGCTGGTAGAAGGTTGATTGTCCGCGTGGCTTCGCTTCATTCACCTTCGAAGGTTCATTTTCACTTTGTTGTCGAAGTATGCATGTACAACGCTGATATTCGTCCGATAGTCGTGAGATGCAGAAAGTTGTTGAAAGAAAAGACATCAACTCCACCCCGCCCCCCCCCCCACCCTGGGAAAAAGAATCAGAACTCGCAAACGTTCCTTTCCCAGGGATGAGCTTCTGGTGCTGTTTTTGTGACTCTGGATGTTTACGAGATGAGGTTGCCCAGCCCTCCTCCTCTTGCAGCCGGGCTTTGGACAGTCCACAGTGGAGTTAGGTAGCCACTGATCAAAATCTAAACTTGGTGCCACCCTTCGTAACCCAGATTAGATCATCTCTGATAATTGACCATCCAGAGAGTTAAGAAGGGAACTTCTTGACTTGTTACAAGATGGAACTACTGATTAATTCCCAGGATGAGGGATTATAAATGGAGAAGCTCTTGTTCTCGATACATAGCAGCTTTGTAAATGACACCTTCTGTCTGTGTGTTTTATTCAGTGACAGATGGTGGAAGGTGAAGGCAGGTTGCCAAAGCAAACCTCTACATCTGACCACAGGAGAAATCCAGGTGAAGAGCTGGCACTGTCAACCGGAGCAGTGTCACCGTTAGATAAACAGGATTAGGAGAGAGGGTATTAAAAGGAGAGGCCACAGATTAGTCAGACATTCTCTGAGCTCTGCACAGAGCTGACACTTTGGGACCTTCAGCCTCCACATCACTTTATGGTAAGTAATTCACTTGTTCATTTATTGATCTCTCTCAAGCAGACAGATTGGGGACCCGGGGAATGTCTAAACTGCATGGGCTGGACGTGCCAAATTATGGAAATTTATCACAGAAGGTGGTGTATCTGACAATGCAATGTTCCTTCGGCATTGCCCGTCCACAGGGCATTGGTTTTGTACTGTTTCAGCAGCCGTGCAACACACCTGCAGTACTCCAATACTGCAACGTTCTGCAGTACTGTCTACAACGCTCTACGGCACTATCTGTCCAACACTGCAGCCCTCTGCACGACAGCACTGAACCATTATCAGGTTTATTGTCACTGACGTAGATTGTGAAATGTGTTGCTTTGTGGCAGGACAGTGCAGGACATTAAAAGTTTACCGCAAGAAATATAAAAAAGAAGCAAATTATCCAATCAGATATCTGATAGAGGAGGGGAAGAAGCTGTTCCTAAAACGTTGAGTGTGGGTCTTCAGGCCCCTGCACCTCCTCCCTGGTGGTAGTAGTGAGAAGACAACATGTCCTGGGTGGTGAGGGTCCTTAAAGATGGATAATTCCTTCTGGAGGCATTGCTCTGACAAAACTCCTTAACAATCCCCTATGATAGTGCAGCAACTGCTAAGTCTTCTTCTCCAGCAGCCCCTCAGGATTGGGGATGACCTGTTTCCGTGCTAATTCTCCGGGTCTTGAGATGACTGGAGGTGGGAACCATACGAGGCTGGAGAGGGTGTACAGATCAGGAGTCCGCTCCCTCCCACCTCTGCTTACCAAGCTCTCTACGTGTGTCCGATCACGGACTCAAAACTGCCATCCTGAGTTTTTGGAAACAGAACACAGAGTTCTTCGATATGAAAGTTAACTCCGTTTCTCCAATCACGGAACAGTGGCCAGGCCTGCGCATGTCACTAGCATTTACCAGACTTGTTTTAGATTTCCAGCATTCGGAGAAAATTCACAAGGATGTTGCCGGACCTGGAGGATCTGAGTTAAAAGGAGAGATTGAATAGGTTAGGAATGTATTCTTTTGAATGTAGAAGATTGAGAGGAGATCTGATAGAGTTATACAAAATTATGAAGGGTACAGATAGGGTAAATGCAAGTTTCCTTGCACGTCAGGGGAAATTGAAAACAAAAAGCAATGTCATATCGTGAGGGATTATCACCATTCTAAATGGGATAAACCCATCAGAGATCAAAATGGAAAATCTTGGGATCATTTGGCAGATGAGGCATTTTCTGCAGAGAAACTGATTTAATGTTTCAAGTCAAGCCCAGTTAGGGCTGGCCTTGGTGTTATTGTCCATTCACTGTGGATACGTACCTCCACCATTGAACTTTAGTTAGTTAAGATATGAACTAGCTGTGACTAAATAACAGAACAGATTCAATAATCGGAACCGCTTGCAGCAGCCCTTGGTTTAATGGTTTAATGATGGAAGACCTAGTCAAGAATTAAGAGTCAGGAGAGCACTGGGGTTCACTAAGACTTAAAATGCTTACAGCCAGTGCTGTAAATTTAACAGCAATGTCATGGGTCTCACTGTGTTACAGTAACACTGAGGTTAATGTTCATTTGGTCTCTGTGTGCCACGATGTAACTGAGCCCCAGACTCTAAACTTTGAGTAAATTACAAACGGATTCTTCACTATTTGGATTTTCTCTCGGGATCACAAGGTATTACAACATAACAGAACTCCCTTCGGCCCATCATGAACATTCCGACCATCAAATGCCCAATTATACCACTCCTAGTTAGAGACATAGAGAAGTACAGCGTAGAAACAGGCCCTTTGGCCCATCTAGTCCATGCCAAAACAATTTAAGCTGCCTACTCCCATCGACCCGCAACAGGACCATAGCCCTCCATACCCCTACCATCCACGTACCTATCTGAACTTCTCTTAAACGTTGAAATCGAGCTGGCATGCACCCCTTATGCTGGCAGCTCATTCCACATTCTCATGACCCTCTGAGTGAAGAAGTTTCCCCTTAAACTTCTCATCTTTCACCTTTAGCCCATGACCTCTGGTTGTGGTCCCATCCAACCTCAGTGGAAAAAGCCTGCTTGCATTTACCCGATCTATACCTTTCATAGTTTTGTTAGCAGCACCTCGATCCATGGTCATCCATGTCTCAGTGATTCAGATGACCATCAAGATACTTTTTAAAAGTTGTGAAAGTACCACTACTTTCCCAGAGAATACATTCACCTCAGGGTGAAAAAACTTGCCTCAGATCTCTCCCTCTCCATCTCCCTCTCCCTCTCCCTCTCTCTCTCCCTCTCTCTCTCTCTCCCTCCCTCTCTCTCCCTCTCCCTCTCCCTCTCCCTCTCTCTCTCCCTCTCCCTCTCCCTCTCTCTCTCTCCCTCTCCCTCTCCCTCCCTCTCTCTCTCCCTCCCTCTCTCTCCCTCCCTCTCCCTCCCTCTCTCTCTCCCTCCCTCTCTCTCCCTCTCCCTCTCCCTCCCTCTCCCTCTCCCTCTCCCTCTCTCTCCCTCTCCCTCTCCCTCTCCCTCTCTCTCCCTCTCCCTCTCCCTCTCCCTCTCCCTCTCCCTCTCTCTCCCTCTCCCTCTCCCTCCCTCTCCCTCTCCCTCTCTCCCTCTCCCTCTCCCTCTCTCTCTCCCTCTCCCTCTCTCTCTCCCCTCTCCCTCTCTCTCCCTCTCTCTCTCCCCCTCTCTCTCTCTCCCTCTCCCTCTCCCTCTCCCTCTCTCTCCCCCCTCCTCAAAACTGTTCTTTCTGACAACATCATTACAGAGAATAGTGTCTCACTATCCACCCTATCTACTGATGCCCCTCATAACTTTGTATGCCTCCATCAGATCCTCTTCAGATTATGTCTATGATCCCACTTCACACAGAACAGCAGAATCAGCATCAAAATTTATTGTCACTGACATATGTCATGACATTTGTCAATTTGCCGCAGCAGTACAGTCCAATATATTAAAAAATGACAATAAGAAACACAAAAGATAAATTGATAAGTATGGCAAGAAAAGAGCAAAATAGTGAGGTAGCGTTAAAAACATAGAAACATAGAAAACCTACAGCACAATACAGGCCCTTCGGCCCACAAAGCTGTGCTGAACATGCCCTTACCTTAGAAATTACCTAGGCTTTACCCATAGCCCTCTATTTTCCTAAGCTCCATGTACCTATCTAGGAGTGTCTTAAAAGACCCTGTCATATCCGCCTCCACCACCATCACAAGCAGCCCATTCCACGCACTCACCACTCTCTACGTAAAAAACTTACCCCTGACATCTCTGTACCTACTTCCAAGGACTTTAAAACTGTGTCTTCTTGTGCTAGCCATTTCAACCCTGGGAAAAAGCCTCTGGCTATCCACACAATCAATGCATCTCATCATCTTATACACCTCTATCAGGCCACCTCTCATTCTCCTTTCCTCCAAGGAGAAAAGGCCAAGTTCACTCAACCTATTCTCATAAGGTATCTTCCCCCAATCCAGGCAACATCCTTGTAAATCTCTTCTGCACCCTTTCTATGGTTTCCACATCCTTCCTGTAGTGAGGTGAGCACAGTACTCCAAGTGGGGTCTGACCAGGATCCTATACAGCTCCAACATCACTTCTCGGCTCCTAAACTCAATCCCACGATTGATGAAGGCCAATGCACTGTATGCCTTCTTAACCATGGAGTCAATCTACGTAGCAGCTTTGAGTGTCCTATGGAGTTGGACCCCAAGATCCCTCTGATCCTTCACACTGCCATTAATACTATATTCTGCCATCATATTTGACCTACCAAAATGAACCACCTCACACTTATCTGGGTTGAACTCCATCTGCCACTTCTCAGCCCAGTTTAGTATCCTATCAATGTCCCACTGTAACCTCTAACAGCCCTCCACACTATCCACAACACCCCCAACCTTTGTGTCATCAGCAAATGGTTCATGGGTTCATGGACCATTCATAGTGGAGGGGAAGAAGCTGTTCCAGAAACATTGTCTTTGTGTCTTCATGCTCCTGTACCTCCTCTCTGATGGTAGAGGCCATGACCTGTGTGTTTTTTAATGATGGATGCCACTTTTCTGAGGCATTGCCTTTAGAAGATGTCATTGATGGTGGAGGCTAGTGCCCATGATAGAGTTGGCTGAGTGATGCATCCAGTCAAAATGCTCTCCATGTGTATTTGTAGAAGTTTTCTGGAACATGGGTTCCCAACATTTTAATGTCATGGACCAATACCATTAAGCGAGGGGTCATTGGACCCCAGATTGGTAACCACTGCTATGAGTAATTGGTGACATACTAAATTTGCCTGGTTATTTTAGTTGTCAGTGTCTCTCTGGACTCACAGTTATTTCCATGCTTGGTAGGCAAATTCTGTTGGAGGAATATTGGAGCAGGTGAAACTGGGATGTTCAAAAAAGATGGCAATTTTGATTCTGTGCAACACACACAAAATGCTGGAGGAACTCCGAAGGTCAGGCTGTATTTATGAAAAGGAATAAACAGACAATGCTTAGGGACAAGACCCTTCTTTGGGACTTGATGTCCTGATCAAAACATCGACTGTTTTTTCCAAATCCTGATGAAGGGTCTCGGCACAAAACATTGACTGTTTATTCCTCTCCATAGATGCTGCCTGACCTGCTGAGTTCCTGCAGCATTTAGTGCGTGTTCCTCTGGATTTCCAGCATCTGCAGAATCTCTTGTGTTTATATATTTTGACTCGGTTTTCTCTCTCCACAGATGCTGAGTGTTTCCAGTGCTCTCTGCTTTCATGTAAGTGGGATATAGCCTTCCGAGGAAGTACTCAAAGGTTCTTTACCACGTGAGTTAGCTAGATAAACAAGGATTACCTGAAATCAGAATCAACAGTGGACATGTACTGGATGGGCAGATCAGCAAGATGATTAGTCAAATCCATTAAGTGAAATTAAATCCTGAAATGCTATTAGCTAGTGGTTGAAATGGGACTGATCAGCACTGATTTAGTTCACATTCTAACGTGCAATTGCATCAGTCTCCAAATCGGGCATATCATTAAGTTATGGGACTTACCTTTTGTGGTATATACAAATGAGTTAAATGCAGGAGTTTGGGTTTGAGATGATACCAAGTGTGATGGGGAGGATGGTGTTGAGGAGGTTCAAAGGTTCATTTTAATATCAGAGAATGTATTCAGTATACAAACTGAAATTCTTACTCTTCACAGATATCCACAAAACAAGAGTTAGAGAGTCATAGAGTCACTGCAGCATAGACTAGACCACCCCATAGAATGAATGATAGAAACATTGAAGCCCCAGAAGCTCTCCCTTCCCACAAATAATTTGTAGGGTGCAAGAAGATGCCAAGAGATTGGTCAGGTAGGTGGAAAACTCTTGGAAGATCCACCTGGAGAGAGACCACATGGGGAATAGTCGGATGCAGAACAAGGTAGAGGAATTGAAGTGAACCACCATAGACGACAACAGAGGGGGCAGGAAGATGAGGCTGAAGATAAAGAAGATTTGGTATACAATAATAGGACAATAATGCTTGGATGGCACTAAATATTAGTTCACCCATAGTTAAAGTCCTAATTATTGCACCAGGGTTAGAATGCTATAGCATTAGAAGAGTGGGCTAAAGACTGCAAGGACATTGCCAGTGTAGAGAATTATAGTCATGGGGGGGACAGACTGCTATGGCTGGGGTCATTATATTATGAAACAAAGATGCTTGAGGAAAGTTTCAACTGATTTGTACAGAATTCTGCGGTCATATGCATTCAGTACCATGCAAAAGTCTTAGGCACATTTATATAGCTAAAGCGTCTAAGATTTCTGCACAATACTGTCATAATTTTATGTATTGCACTATATAGCTGTCGCAAATAAAATCAAATTTCATGACATATGTGAGTGATGATAAACCTGATTCTGATATGGGTCTCTATTGAGGACTGAGTGGGAAGGGGGCAGGGAGAAGGAAATCCTGGCTGAGCAAAGGGAGGGTGCAGGAAGCACCAGAGAGACATTCTGTAATGATCAATAAACTAGTTGTTTGGAATCAAATGGTATCTCAGGGCTGGTTGTGTCTGCCACCCCCCACTACC
>NC_133154.1:11874531-11970641 GCF_048418815.1 Hemitrygon akajei
TGCCTCCTCGTCACCATCTGAAATTCTGGCAAAAATTTCACTCTCTCTCTCTCCTTCGCTGCCTCTTCCTTACCGCCACCTCTTTCAGCTACCTTTTCTTCATCCCACACTCAAATTTCTATTGTGGGTTTGGTGACTTTCGTTAGATTATGTTACAGCAATCTTTGAATCTCTGGCTCATGATCTCTTCAAATGGAAAAGAAGCACTTGGGATGGCATCAAGATCCCTGAATCCATGCACTGGGGTCAGAAGAAATCTCTGTGTAGGTGAGCAGAATGAGTTCAACACCCCTCAAACTAATCACCCTTCAACCCTTTCAGGTATTTTCTGCCCCTCTGTAGGAGAGTCTGTTGGCCTCATCCAGCACCTTAGAACCCACAGAGTAGATTGGACATAAGTCACCCTTGATTCTGAGGGAAAGAAGAAGGAGAAGGAGAGGAGAAGAAGAGGAAGAAGTAGAAGAAGAAGATGAGGAAGAAGAAAAAGAAGAATTTAATTTTTCCACCATTTGCACAATTTCTTCAGCTCTGGAATTTCCTGCCTGATCTGTTCTGCCTCCTTACTCTCTTTCCTCCTTCCTAACTCTCCTTACATGGACAAGATGGGCCTGCTTCTGTGCTGTACACTTCTATGGCTCTAAGAAGAAAACCAAAGGGGGCTTTCTACACTTGTCCAAACAGAGCAAATCTGGTAAATGAGAACCCAGGTATATACTGCACACTGCCACAGTGGGAATAACTTTCTATTTACTCAGTTTTGCAGTCGTTATCCAGACTCAGGTAACTTGTCCCAAATTTGGGGAATTGGAGTTGGCCATCCCCTCTGCCCTAACTAGGATTTTCTTTCTCTCTTCCAGTGAGCTCTGTGGGAAGAATTTTCTGCCTCACCAGAATGAACTCCATCAGCGCGCCAACCAAAACAACTGGAGGCCCCACATCCCCTAGGAAAGGACCGCCGAAGTTCAAACAACGAGCAACCCGACAGTTCAAGAGCAAACCCCCAAAGGCAGGCGTAAAAGGGTATGAACTAGAATCTTATATGTATATTAGAGCCTGGGCAAAGTTACATTATGAGTTATGTGCAGTTTTCAGAATGCACAAAGTCCAAAGTGATTTTTTTATTATCTAAGTATATATGTGTGTGTGTGTGTGTGTGTGTGTGTGTGTGTGTGTGTGTGTGTGTGTGTGTGTGTGTGTGTGTGTGTGTGTGTGTGTGTGTGTGTGTGTGTGCGTGCGTGCGCGCACGTGAGTGTGTGTGTGTCTGTCTGTGTGTGTGTTATCATATACTACTCTGAGGTTCATTTACTTGCAAGTGTTTGCAGAGAAAAAAATACAATAAATCTTTACAAAAACTATACATTAACAAACACCAGTGGCAAAAGAAGACAAACTTGAAAATTAAAATTAAAATAATACTGAAAACATGAGAGGCGGACAGTGTCCTTGAGTGTGTATAAAATCATAAAATCAGTTCAGAGGAGCGGTGAATGAAGTAATCCATGCCAGTTCAGGAGTTTGGTGAGAACATGGATCTGCGCCTGGATGGTTTCCAGGGCGCAGGCCTGGGCAGGGTTGCATGGGAGACTGGCAGGTCTCCCCTCTCCACAGGGAAGGGCAAGGGCCGATACAGCTTTGGCACCGGTGTCGTCACAGAGCAATGTGTGGTTAAGTGCTTTGCACAACACGCCATCTTAACTGAGGCTCGAACTAGCGACCTTCAGATCACTAGGCCAACGCCTTAACCGCTTGGCCACATGCCAGCTATGGGGTAATAACAGTTCCTAAATCTGGTGGTGTGGGACCTAAGGCTTCTGTACTTCCCGGCCAAATGGAGCAACACTAAAACACGGTCTTCACCTCATAGTGACCGGCAACATTCGTTCTGTAGCCTCCCAGTAGTTAGACAGAGAGCTTCAGACTTTCCTTCCTCTATTCCCTGCATGTTGCCCATTCGGGTGTTCATTCTGCTATGTGCATGGCTGAATGTCTGTCCCTTTAACAAAGAAGCAGTCATACCCAAGTGGGTGTTGGCCCCATTATCTGTGCATGGTTTGTGAATGCTTGCTGAAGGCTGTGAACACTTACTGCTTGTTGACCTTGAACTAAATGCTAGGTCATTCGGACAAGCAGGGGAAAATGAGTCGGCGTGTGTTTAGAGAGGAGCCTGCATCTGATACTGTTCCTCGACACCACTTCCATTGTCCTTCCTGGAGGATGAGGTTTCAGGTTGAGGAGGTGCTACTAAAGCAACCTGGGTGATTTATAACCAACACACCCCTCAACCATCAGGCTCTTAAAACAAAAGGAGATAACTACACGCACTTGGCCGTCATTGAAATGCTCACGCAACCAATGGTCTCACTTTAAGGACTCTTTATCTCATTATCTCACTTATTGCTATTTATTTATATTTGCATTTTTATTTATTTATTGACATACAGTTCAGAATAGGCCCTTCTGGCCCTTTGAACCATGCCACCCAGCAATGCCCTGATTTAACCCTACCCTAGTCACAGGATAATTTACTATTACCAATTAACCTACCCATCGGTACATACTTGGACTGTGGGAGGAAACTGGAGCACCTGAAGGAAACCCACGCAGTCATGGGGAGAACGTACAAACTCCTTACAGACAGCTGGGGCTCCTTACAGGTCACTGGGACTGTAACGCGTAGTGCTAACCGCTATGCTACCCCAATTTGCACAGTTTGTTGTTATCTGCACTCTAGTTGATCTTTCACTGATTTTGTTATAGTTACTATTCTAGAGATTTGCTGAGTATACCCATAGGAAAATGAATCTCAGGGTGGTATACGGTGACATATATTATTATTAATAATAATTTAATGATAATTATTAATAATAAATAGGTAGGTAGATAGATAAATAAATAAATAAATGGTTATTAATAATAAAATTTACTTTGGACTTCTGAAGTTTGAATCACGCTGGTATAATTTGAGGGGATGAATTGCTTTGTCCTGGATTATGTTGACTTCTTTTGAATGTTGAAGCTGTACTCATAGAAGCAGGTGGCAAGTATTCCATTGTACTCCTGATGTGCCTTGTGCTTGGCGGGATATCACGAGATGAGTCACCTGCTAAGAATTCCCACCTTTTAACCCCTGGATACCACTTCAGTAACTTAGGGAGACATAAGAGACTGCAAGAAGCTGGAATCAGGAGCAAAAAAAAAACAAACTGCAGGAGGAATTCAGTAGATCGACTGAAGTCCTTCCCTTCCCTCCCTGCACACCCCGCCCTTATGCTGCTTAACTCCAGCAATTTGTTTTAATTCAGTAACTTGACTATGCTGCTGAAACCCTGTGAGCTGGTGAAGTAATGATGAAAAGAATCAGAAATGTGTAGACCAAGATTTAGTGTGTCCAGATGACGTAATTTTGACTGCAGTTTTAACAACGTTGTGAAATTACCTGCCAGAGCAAAAAGCGTCATGTTAATACTTTGTGGAAGACTTAGTTTTATAAGTGTCACCTCTTAGTTGGGATTAAAGAGTCATACAGCACAGGAACAGATCCCTTAGCCATTAAGTATGTGCTGATCATCAATTACTATTGGTTCAAAGGTTCATCTAATATCAGAGGATGTATACAGTATACAACCTGAAATTCATACTCTTCACAGAGTTTGTGCTGATCATCAATTGCTGTTGGTATTGGTTTATTATTCTCTCCATAATCCCATTAACTCCCCCAGATCCTGCCACTTGTGTATATGCTAGGGGAACTTACAGCAGTGGGGTAAAAGGGTGCTTGATGTTCGGTGCAGATGCAGTGGCCCAAAGTGCCCGCGTCTGGACTCCATGATTCTGTTTTCCATTGGTCAACTACGATCGGAGTTTTCCTTTTGAATTCTGCTGACTTATTGGGGGCGTCAGACATTGATTCTCGTTCTCCTGCAGGTTTGGCGATGATATCCCTGGGATGGAGGGACTCGGCACAGGTACGTGGGCAGATCATTCTTAGCCATTCACTAACAACATCTGGAGTCTACACACACATGAATCACACACGTACCCTCCGTTGTTTAGTGGTGAACAAGGCTCTCCATGGTCAGACAAACTGCTGCTGCTTCAGCATGACCACCTGGCCAAGGCGCTGGTAAAAGACACAGTGCTTTAAAGAAAACTGATACGGATGCACTTTGGAAGGAAGGATGAGGAGATACAAGATTAATTATGTAGCACAGTTCTAAAGAGTGTGCTGGAACAAAGGACCTAGATTGACTAAATGCATAAATCTTTGAAAGCTGGAGAATATGCTGTGCAAGTGGTCAAAACACATAGACCCTTCAACCCACAACCTACCCTAAATCAACTGAACCCTTCCTTCCTGCCTAGCCCTCCATTTTTCTATCATCCACATGCCAATCTAAGAGTTTTTAAATGTCTCTAATATGTATATCTGCCTCTACCACCACCCCTGGCAGCGCACCCCACACACCTACCATTTTTTGTGTAAAGATCATACCTCTGACAACCCCCATACTTTCCTCCAATCACCTTAAAGTTATACTCCCTCAAGTTAGCCATTTCTGTCCTGGGTAAAATTCTCTGGCTACCCACCAGATCTAAACCTCTTATTATCTTGTACATCTTTATCAAGTCACCTCTCATCCTCCTTCCCCCTAGCTCACTCAGACTATTCTCATAAGATATGCTCTGTAATCCAGGGAGCATCCTGATAAATTCTCCTCTGCACCCTCTCTAAAGCTTCTACATCCTTCCTATACATAGTTACTAATACAGAGTGGAATATTGAACTTCCTAAACAACAGTCCAGAATATGAAAGCATCCAGCATAACCATAATTGTTATGTACAAGGGTAGGAAACACACCATGAAAGGTGAGGACTTTGGCATACGAGGGTAGGACACACATCATGAAAGGCGGGGGTGACTTTGGCGTACGAGGGTAGGACACACACCATGAAAGTTGAGTGTTAGTGAGCAGCAGAGGACCTTGGTATACAAGTGTAGGACCAACACTGTGAATGATGGTAAGTATTGAGGAACAGAGTGACCTCGGTGTACAAGGGTAGGGCACAGACGGTGAACAGGGAGGAGTATCGAGGAACAAAGGGACCTCAGCATTCTAGGGCAGGACACACACCATATTGAGCATTGACGTTCAGAGATACCTTGGTGAATGAATGGTAGGGAGTATCAAAGAAAGGGGGACGTCAGTTTACAAGGGAAAGACTCACACCACAAATAGTAGGGAGTATTGAGGAATAGAGGGATTCCAATATACAAGTGCAGGACACATACTCTGAATGGTGGGGTGCATGAGAAACAGAGGGGCCTCATAACAATTCTTGATTGTATCCATGAAAGGAATTTTGATTAATTCTCGCTCTGCTTTCAGATATTACTGTGATTTGCCCCTGGGAAGCTTTCAGCCACTTGGAGCTTCACGAGCTGGCTCAATATGGAATCGTCTGACACAGGCAGGGAAATGCAGACCGAACTTCAGGGAGTAGCTGGTGTTTCTGCTGCAGCATTAATCCTAGTGAGGCGGAAGGAGCAGAGTTACTATTAGAATCCACTGTGTGCTGTACTTCACCATCTGAAGCCTGAACATTAATGTAGCTGTCAGTTTTCATACAACGACTGTGAAGGGCACTGTATAGTCACCATACATATTCATGGGTTCAATTGCTTTTGTGGATTTCAGGAAAGTCGTACAGTAAAGTTCTACTTTTTAGTACAGAATTTTGATTATTGCATTGGTCATTTTCTGTTCCATTCATTAAAAAGTCTGTTTGGATTCTCTCCAGGAGAAACGTGCGGAAAGATTTCGCCCAGCAACACACACAAAATGCTGGAGGAACTCAATTGAGTTCCTAGAGTCCTGGTCTCGGCCCAAAACATCGACTGTACCCTTTTCTACAGTTGATGCCTGGCCAGCTGAGTTCCTCCAGCATTTTGTGTGTGTTGCTCGGATTTCGAGCATCTGCAGATGTTCTCTTGTTTGTGAAAGGTTTCTCTCACACCTCCAAATGAATTCATTTAGCTGCCTAAGCTGTGTGAAATAGTAATGTCCACTAACATGTAGAGAATGAAAATGTAAAAAAAAAAGATTTTAAACTTTTATTGTCTTTGAAGTGGACAAAAATTGGATCATGCAGTGGATGAAGATCTGGTTTCCCCTTGGAAACCTGTCTGGAGCAACACACAGAAAGCGGGTTAGGCAGCATCCAAAGAGGGAAACGGACTGTAACTGGGCTTTTGGGCCGTAACTGACCCGCTGAATTCCTCCAGTTTTTTTTTGTGTTTTACCCCAAGTCTCGTTGGAACTAGTACTGTTGTACTCATTTCATGTCTTGCATTTTGTAGAGAAAGCCCTTTTATTCCTGCTTGTCACAACTAAGAATTCAGAATAAAGTCAGATACCATCTTATTTAATATTTATTGTAACAGAATGCAGTGGAAATGCTCCTCTCCCTGCCCCCTGAGGGACTCTCACTGAGCCTGTAACTGCCCCGTCTTTACCCACTCAATTTTCCTCTTGATTCCGTAGGAGTTGAGAGTTAAGTCAGTGTGGCGCCTCTTGAGCTCCTCCAGCTTGTGCCGCAGTCTCTCGCTGGCGTCCACATTGTCTTCGAGGTCACGAAGCAACAGCTTGTTGCACAGCAAGCCACACTCCTCCTTCAGCTTGACGTTGGCAGTCCGGACCCTGTCCCGTGCCTGCTTTGTTTTGGTCAAGATCTCCCTCTTCTGTAACAACACCAAATGGAAGCTGGGTTACACAATCAGAAATCCCAACGTGGAGGGAGACCATTCAGTCCATTAAGTCTGTGCCAATCCAATGTTAATTACCCACTGCACCCCTGGGCACTCTCCTCAGCCCTTCACTTTCTTCTTTCAAAGACTTATCAATTTCTCTTTCAGATGTCACAGTACAAACCTGTTTCCTCCACCCAACCCCACAGAGCTTTATAGAAACAGCGTTATCGTCATTGACATATGCAGTGAAATGTGTTGCTTTGTGGGCAGTAGTACTGTTCAAGGCATAAAAATTACAACAAGCTATACAAATAAATAAATAATGCAAAGGACAAATAACGGGGAAGTGTTCATGGGCCATTCAGAAATCTGACAGAGGTGGGGAAGAAGCTGTTCCTAAGACTTTGAGTCTGGGTCTTCAGTCTACAATCACTATGCAGAAAGAACTTCACCTCACTTCACTTTTTGTACTTTCACAGATCATTTCATTCACTTTCATGCCAAAGGAATTAATTGGTTTCTCCCTCATGAACGGGAACGGTTTCTCTGCAAGAACTCTGTCTACAGGGTCAGGGACCTGATGCAATGAGACCCCTGATCTACATGGCTCACTGATGTCCGGCCTGGACAAAAGCCTTGCCAGCTGCTCCAGCTGTAGGATGGCCAACAGTTCCCAGGAATCACCATGGCAACTCCAGCTCCTCAAAAGTTGTCTACCAGGCAGATCTGTGTATGAGTCAAGAGGAGCAAGACAATACCACTGCAGATAGTCCAGTTCCCAGGTCACACCTAATGTCACAATTGGAGACACTGGGATGGGTGAGATGCATGGACTATCTCAGGCATAAATCTGAATCCAGGTCTAAGGAGCAGAATTAGGCCATTCAACTAATTGTGTCTGCTTAATCATTTGATTATGGATGATTTATTTTCCCTCTTAACCCAATTCTTCTATTTCCTCCCTGTACTTTTTGATGCTCGTACTAATCAAGAACCACTCAACCTCCACTTTAAATGTACCCAATGACTTGGCCTCCACAGCCGTCTGTGCCAATGAATTCCACAGATTCACCATTCCCTGGCTAAAGAAATTATTCCTCTTCTCTGCTGTAAAGGGATGTCCTTCTATTCTGAGAATCTCCCCTCTAGTCCTAGACTCTCCCGCTATTGGAAACATCCTCTTCACGTCTGCTTTATCTAGGCCTTTCAGTACTTGGTAGGTTTCAATAAGATCCCCCTCATTCTTCTAAACTCCAGTGAGTAGGCTCAGGTCATCAAACACTCCTTAAGCATTAACCCTTTCATTTCCATGTTCAGTATCAACCATATCCGTTCTGAGCACAACGCACAGCAATGGTGGACACAGGTCCAATACTGTATGACAATAGGGCACAATTTCTGGTAGACAAAGGCCTGTCGTTGCGTAACATTGGGATGAAGTACTGCTGGGAATAGATCTGTACCTCTGCACACAGAGGTACAGTGCTGGTGGTCTGGCACTTTGTAACACTGGGACGCCGTATCACTGGTGGGAGCTGGTCTCTCACTGTATAACACTGGAGTACCGTACAGGTTTCTCACTGTAATAACACTGCAGTACAGTACAGGTCTGTCACTGTATAACACTGGAGTACCGTACCGGTTTCTCACTGTAATAACACTGCAGTACAGTACAGGTCTGTCACTGTATAACACTGGAGTACCGTACCGGTTTCTCACTGTAATAACACTGCAGTACAGTACAGGTCTGTCACTGTATAACACTGGAGTACCGTACCGGTTTCTCACTGTAATAACACTGGAGTACAGTACAGGTCCGTCACTGAATAACACTGGAGTACCGTACTGGTTTCTCACTGTAACAACACTGGAGTACAGTACAGGTCTATCACTGTAATAACACTGGGATAGTGTAATAGAGGGCAGCTCTGTCACTGTATAACACGAGGGAGCAAAGATCCTCTATATCACTAAAACCCTACATGACCCTGCTCCCGTTGTTTCTAGTACCTCTATGTTCTCCTTGCATCCATTCTCTCTCCAGTACCTGCCCTTTCCCTCAGATTACTACACTCACACCTCCTACTTACCCATCCCTTCCAACCTACCCCACTTCCTGAACCCACTACAAAAGACTCTCCCTGCCTATGTCCCTTATCCTCAGCACACCTGCAGTCCTACTCTCTCCCTCCAGTGCTTGCTGCCTCCAGCAACTTCCCTTCTCATCGCCACTCCCTATCAACATTACCTGTGCCACAGTGGCCTCAACCTCCCTGAGTTCGGTTTTCCTCTTCTCGTTCTCTTTCTCCACATACTCCAGCTTTTCCTTGGTGTGAGTCAGCACTTCAATGGTAGCTGCTATTTTCTTCTTCAGTTTGGTGACTTCCTGTAAAATTAATCAAGACTGTAAAATGAAAAGCAGGGACCTCATTTGTGCAAAACATTGAACTTCAATGTCCTGCTGCTGTACAAAAGTTTTCATGTCTTATCTATCGTTATATTCTTCCATTGTATCTCTACTTTCAAGTAAGTCCTTACACCACAAGGATATTGGGAACTAGCATCCACTCATCACTCCAACCTCCAACCTTCTCTTTGGGTATAAAGGCTTACCTGCCTCGATGACCCAGAGAGCTATGTTGGCTGGAGTCAGGGCTTTATCCTTTGGCTCTTGGTAGGGTCACCCATGCCAAACAGGTCAAAGGGTCGAGGTCAGACTAAGAGTGGTCCACCCGTCCTCCAGGTTTGGGGGTTCAGCTCAAGGCTAACAACCTCGGCTGGTAAAACAAAACCGTTACGGAAACAGCAAAGAAGAATCCTTCCACGTCTGAGTGCGACGGTATTTCTGAGTCTCCTCCAGGGAACTGCATGACTGACACTAGTGAAAACCAAGAGGGAGGATACTGACATGTTGAAGGAAGCCCTGAACACTGCCCGAAATGGAGGATCTTCATTGCTGCCTTAAATGCCGGTGGCTAAACAGGCAGTAACATCACACATATATCACAAACGTTGATCTGTGGATAGTGATAGCCATTGAGCACCAAAACAGGCCCTTCGGCACAATTCACCCCTGACGTGATGCCCAGCATGCTAATCCAATCAGCTCGTGCTTGGTCCTTCAATCTCTAAACCTCTCCTATCATGTGCTTATTGAGATGGCTCTTAAATCTAGATGGTGCCTGTGTCAACCAGTATTTCTGGCAGCTCATTCCAAAATGGCATCACCCTTTGCATGAGGAAGCTGCTCCTGATGTACTTGTTAAATTTCTCACCTCTGACCTTCAACCTATGCTCTCTCACTTTTAGCTCCCCTCCCTGGGAAGAAGACTTAAGTGAAGAAGCACTCTCTCTATGCTCCTCATGAACTTACATATCCCAAGCAGATCGCCACTCAATCTCCAACGTTTCAGAAAATAAAATCCTAGATTACATAAACTCTCCTTGAAAGAAACAGAAATCCAGAAGTAGTTGGCTACAGGTGCTCCAGAAGTTCCAACGTTTACAGTACTGCTTATCGCATTGCCGCTTCTACGCTGGGAATTCCATCTCAAAGAAGTTCAGGTCCTCTTGCTGTTGGGATATCCCAGTGCTACAACTCAGAAACAGGCCCTTTGGCCCATCTAGTCTGTACCAAGCTATTATTCTGCCCAGTCCCATCTGAACCATAGAACCCCACCCATACTTCCCTTAAGTGTTGCAATGCAACCCATATCCACCATTACTGCTGACTGCTTGTTCCACACTGTGAGTGAAGAAGTTCCCCCTAAATCTTTCTCCTTTCACCCTTAACCTACAATCTCTAGTTCTGGTCTCACCCTCCCTCAGTGGTAAAAAAAAAGCCTGTTTGCATTAACCCTATCTATACCCCTTATAATTTTGTGTATCTCTGTCAAGTCTCCCTCATTCTCCTAACCTATTCAACCTTTCCTGATAACTCAGATCCTTAAGTCCCGGCAACATCCTTGTAAATTTTCTTTATTTACAAAATACCGTAAATTCAGTATGACTCATTCCTCTCACCATTCAGGTTGAGCTAACCTGACATTTCAGTCCAGACAAATACTTGCAATATTCATTTGGCATAATGTAACACTGTTGAACCAAGTTATTGCAATAGTAACTTACATGGCCTATTTACGTAGTAAGTGTGATTACACTCTCTTTAGCTCTTTACCCCTGCTTACCTCAATACGTTCCTCAATCTTTTCACTGTAAGACTGGTTCTCGATTTTCAGCTGTTCATAGTCGATCAGATTGAGCCCACCTGCCAGTTCCTCCTTCGCCTTCAATTGATGCTCATAATACTTCAGTTTATTCTTCATCCTGACAGTCAGGAATCGAATCTGCCTCAACTCCTTCTCCTTCTGCTCCTCGATATTCTGAATTTGTTCTAGTTCCTGCACATACATGCACACACACACACACACACACAAAATAAGATAATGAGTTGTTTTGTTTTAATTTATCTTTATTTTTGTTTTGAGTTGTATGTTTGGAACCAATGAATATAGTGCAATAGAGTGTACCCTTTACACTGTATTGAAACCAAGCCAGACTTGATTTGGGAGGCCATAGTATTGTCTCTGGACCTCCCACTGTTACAGTATGTGTTCCATTCCCAAACCCTAATATTTTGTGTTTGATTCACTAACAGATATGCACCCAGGTTCAGAGTTTCAAGAGCTGTGATTCTAAATGCTCTTGTGTTCATTTGCTGGCTACAAGTAAAGCATGTGGGAAGTTAATAGGAAAAGTTGGTAATCATTCTACAAATCCCAGAAGTAATTCCAAACTGCCAACGCATCCATTTAGTGCCTTCTCACATCAGAGTGTTCCCGTTGAATTGGCTCGTCACTTCTACAAGTTTAAATTTGCTACCTAAGTACATATTTGTCACCATTTACAATCCTGAGATTCAGTTCCTTGCAGGCATTCACGTCAGAACAGTGAAATACAACAGAATCAATTCAAAACTAAACACAGATAATGACTGACAAGCAACCAATTGCAAAAGAAGACAAACTGTTCATATAGATAAACACATAGATTATAGATAAATAAGTAAATATATAAATAGATATATACATAAATAAATAATTTTTAGAAATATATATATGAGCCTGATAGCAACAACTGTTCCTGAACTCGTTAGTGCGGGACTGAAGGCTCCTGTACTTCCTTCCCAATGGCAGCAGGAGGAAGAGAGCCTGGCCTGGGTAGTGAGGACCCGGCCTGGGTAGTGAGGGCCCGGCCTGGGTAGTGAGGGCCCGGCCTGGGTAGTGAGAGCCCGGCCTGGGTAGTGAGGGCCCGGCCTGGGTAGTGAGGGCCCAGCCTGGGTAGTGAGGGCCCGGCCTGGGTAGTGAGAGCCCGGCCTGGGTAGTGAGAGCCCGGCCTGGGTAGTGAGGGCCCGGCCTGGGTAGTGAGGGCCCGGCCTGGGTAGTGAGAGCCCGGCCTGGGTAGTGAGGGCCCGACCTGGGTAGTGAGGGCCCGACCTGGGTAGTGAGGGCCCGGCCTGGGTAGTGAGGGCCCGGCCTGAGTAGTGAGGGCCCGGCCTGAGTAGTGAGAGCCCAGCCTGGGTAGTGAGGGCCCGGCCTGGGTAGTGAGGGCCCAGCCTGGGTAGTGAGGGCCCGGCCTGGGTAGTGAGGGCCCAGCCTGGGTAGTGAGGGCCCGGCCTGGTAGTGAGGGCCCAGCCTGGGTAGTGAGGGCCCGGCCTGGGTAGTGAGGGCCCGGCCTGGTAGTGAGGGCCCAGCCTGGGTAGTGAGGGCCCGGCCTGGGTAGTGAGGGCCCAGCCTGGGTAGTGAGGGCCTTTGATGATGTCCCTGCTTTCACGTTTTGTGGATGTGCTCAGTGGTGGAGAGGGCTTTTCCTGTGATAGACTGGGCTGTAGCCTCCATTTGTGTATTATTCTTTTCGTGCAAATCTTTGTCTATAAAGCTCACTCCTGTCAAAATCCAGTAAGGGAGACATATCATCTAGTGCTCCTGGTGAGGGGGAAAGGGAGAGGCAGTTGGATAAGAAAATATGAATCCATTGCCCTTCTAATTCCAACCTGTGCTCCCTTTGAAAGTGGGAGTATGCATTCACAGAATCACCTTTACCACTATTCCGTTACGAAGGGAAGTTCATTCAACTCTTTAATAGAATTAAATTAAAATCATATTTACTTTCCTCTAGCCCAGGGGTTCCCAACAGACGGACAGACATACGTTATTGATCCCAAGGGAAATTGGGTTTCATTACAGCCGCACCAACCAAGAGTAGTGAAGAAATATAGCAATATAAAACCATAAATAATTAAATAATAATAAGTTAATCATGCCAAGTGGAAATATAAGTCCAGGACCAGCCTATTGGCTCAGAGTGTCTGACACTCCGAGGGAGGAGTTGTAAAGTTTGATGGCCACAGGCAGGAATGACTTCCTATGACGCTCCGTATTACATCTCGGTGGAATGAGTCTCTGGCTGAATGTACTCCTGTGCCTAACCTGGGGTCCACAGACCCCTCAGTTAATAGTATTAGTCTATGGCATAAAATGGTTACGAACCCTTGCCTCTCTCTATCTTCATTTCAATTATTCTGTCATTTGATTAACACTGCTCTGGTCCCCTTTCCCTCATTTGAGAATTTCTTAGTACTAAAACACCGATTTTTGCAGCAAAGACTGTAGTAGGCAGTGTGAGTACTGGCTCAGGGGGCTTGTGACGGTATGGGTGTGCAAACACAGACCTGCTGTTTTACAGTCCACAAGAAAAAGCAGGTAGCTGTGGTGACAGTAAAGTGTCCTAAAGATCCACTTGTTCATAGGAAACATATGGTATCTTTCCTTTCATATTGCAGATGGCAGGGTGGGGTGACTTCCTCAGACCTGACAGGAAGTCACGCTGAGGAGTTCCAGGTCTGGGTGAAATTGCAGGTCTGAACGAGGTCCACGGCCATGGATGCAGAGTTCAGCTGTGTCCCCCTTATAGCCATCCATTAGTGTCTTTTGTTTAAGTACTGCAGACAGAAGGGCCAACTGACAATGCAGGTTAGGTTAGTAATTTAAACCCTCGCACATTCCAACAGGTTGGTCCATGGCCTCCTCAGCTGCTGAGGTGAGACCACTCTCAGGTTGGAGGGGCAACACCTCGTATTCACTCGTTCCATGTAACATCAGAGAAATGTATGGCAATGCACATCTCTGGGACAGCTTCTTCCACCAGGCCATCAGAATGATTAATTCACGCTGATACCATTGTATTTCTATGCTATATTGACTGCCCTGTTGTACATACTATTTATTATAAATTACTATAAATTGCACATTGCACACTTAGACGGAGATGTAACGTAAAGATTTTTACTCCTCATGTACATGAAGGATGTAAGAAGTAAAGTCAATTCAATTCCTGAAATTCTTGATCTTTGCAGACATCCATGTAAATAGAAAAGGGCCCCACAGACTGAGTGACAGATAAAACGTTAGCACTGCAAAGCTGCCCCTACTACCCCCCACGCCCCCACGCACAAGCAGCAGCCAAAGCAACGGCCCCCCCACCCCCACCCACTTCAGCAAAAGAGCATTAGCACTGTCCACCTCTGACGTGTAGTCTCCAACCTTATGGCATGACTTCTGGTTGTTTCTCCTCCCCCTCCCCCGTCCAATTTCTCTCACCTTCCATTCCACATTATGGCTCCCCCTTCACCTCTTCTCTTCTCCTTACCTGCCTATCACTCCCTCTGGTGTCCCTCCTCCTTTCTTTTCTCCCAAGGTCCACTCCCCTTTTTCTATCAATTCCTTCTTCTTCAGCCCTTTGATTTTTGCCCCATCACCTCCCAGCTTCTTAATTTAGCTCTCCCCACCCGCCTACCTCCCCGCTTACAGGGTTTCACCTATCACCTTATAGCTTGTAATTCCTTACCCTCCCCCATCATCTTATCATGGCTGCTTCCCGCTTTCATTCCAGTCGTGATGAAGGGTCTCGGCCTGAAACATCAACTCTATTCCTTTCCATAGATGCTGCCTGACCAGTGGGATCCTCCAAAATTTCACTTGTTATTCTTAATTTTCTGACCAAACCCTCAGCTAGATAGGTAGTAGAGTCTCATAAAATTTCTCCATTCTCTCTTCTAGAGACATTTAAAATCCACAGCCATTTCTGACTTCTGTTATTTGCTCCCTGGCTTTCCTAACTTCAATGGTGACGTTAACTTTTCACCTCAGTTTTTCAGTTTCAGACACCGAATTACATAACACCAGTTTACAGTAACTTGAAGCTTTGTGGACAAACATAACAAAATTATTTAAATTAGTCAACAAGAGAGACATTAACAGGACAGTGACAGTTAATTTAGCCTCCAATCTAATAGTATAAACATTGATTTCTTGAACTTCCAGTAGTTGCTCCCCCCCTCCTCTCCTTCGTGGTTTTCAAACCTCCCACATCAGACTCACCCTTCTTCAGCCCGTTAGCTCTTTCACCAATCAGCTTCTCAACTCTTTACTTCACCCCTTCTCCCTCTCCTGTTTTCACCTACCACCTGCCACCTTGTCCCTCTTCCTCCTCCACCTCCTTACACTGACTTTTCCTTTCCTGTCCAGCTGGCAGGGTGGGAGGGGGGTCAACAAGAGAGACATTAACAGGACAGTGATAGTTAATTCAGACTTTGATCTGTTATAAATGGAACACATTGTGCAGCACAATATGAGCTCTATCGCTCTTCGAAGCTGTATTGAGTAAGGATCAATTTACCTGAAGAGCCACTTGCCTTCCCGGCCGCTTATTTATTGCTGTTTTTGCTATAGCTTTCTTCCTCGACTGAAACATCTTCCATTCATTATCTGTCAGCTGCTGTTGCTCCTCACACTTGGTGTTGAGATGGCCAATCTGTTCCTCGTACAATGCCAGCTCTTCCTTATAAGTACCCTGCTCCTTAGCCAGAAGGTCTATGAGAGACGAGCAAACATGGGTCAATGGCATCTGTCCTGATCTATCTTTCTCCCCTCCTTTCCTGAGGGTGTAAAATTAATGAAGGAACACCATCCTTGGATGCTGGACCACTAATATATGTTCATTCTATATTCTATCTTTTTCTCTCTCATTGTCTGCCTCCACCTATCATCCTCCTGCCATTTTCTCCCATGCCCACTCTCCTCCCCTGCCTAATGCAATCCGCCTGTCATTTTACTCTCTTTTTCACCCCATCAATCACCTGGGATGCCTTTCTCACCATTCCCCCTTCCCACTTTATACCGCCCATCTCGCTCTCCACTCAGTCCCAATGCATTGTTTTGACTCAAGACCTCGACAGTTCCTTCCCACCCTGTCTCCACAGATGCTGCTTAACTCACTGTGTTTCTCCAGTTGATTTCTTGCTGCTGAAGTCCCAGTGGCCACACATTTTAATTCCACGTCCCATTCCCATTCTGATATGTCTATCCATGGCCTCCTCAACTGTCAAGATGAAGCCACACTCAGGTTGGAGGAACAACACCTTATATACTGTTTGGGTAGCCTCCAACCTGATGGCATGAACATTGACTTCTCTAACTTCTGTTAATGCCCCTCCACCCCTTCTTACCCCATCCCTGATTTATTTATTCCCCCTTTTTTTTCTCTCTCTCTCCCCATCACTCTGCCTGTTCTCCATCTCCCTCTGGTGCTCCCCTCCCACTTTCTTTCTCCTGAGGCCTCCTATCCCATGATCCTTTCCCTTCTCCAGCTCTGTATCCCTTTTACCAATCACCCTTCCAGCTTTTGGCTTCACTCCTCCCCCTCCGGTCTTCTCCTATCATTTTGGATTTCCCCCTCCCCCCCACTTTCAAATCTCTTACTATCTTTACTTTTGGTTAGTCCTGACAAAGGGTCTCGGCCCAAAACGTCGACAGTGCTTCTTCCTATAGATGCTGGATTCCACCAGCATTTTGTGTGTGTGGCTTGAATTTCCAGCATCTACAGATTTCCTTGTGTTTGCTTTTAAAGAATGCTCTTTATAGCTCCAACAATATTGAAGAAGCATAGAAGCCCGCTGGACTGGCTCTACATCCACTATCCTAGATATTGTATTCACTACCTCATTCCCTAGAGTTAACAGGACAATGTTTCCTTGTCAGATAATCCTTTCCACATCCTAATGTTTGCCTTACCCATGAACTTCAAGTATCGTTGATCATAATCAGCGTGGGATTTCTTTAGCTCAACCTTTGATTCCTCTGCTTTCTTCTTATAATATTCAGCTAGCTTATTCTCTATTTTTTGGTTGTGTTTCTTCAGCCTCTCCTGTTCTGCAATCAAGTTCTGGATAATGAAGGAAGAAAAGGACTTCAATTTCCTGCATGTTTTACGATTGCGAATCTGCCTCCAAATAACCCCACAAATCTGAAAGGTCATGGGAAGAGATTTGCATTGTGCATGGTTTAAACTACATAAAAGTTAAAACAGATCAGATATTGGACTGTTCTTCACTCTGGCCCCTGGAAAGTGCTGTTGAGTGGTAGGATGGCAAAGGGCAGCCTTTGGTTGAGAAGAGAACAGCCCATGCTCTCTTCTTGCTACTACCATCGGGCAGGAGGTACAGGAGCCTTAGGTACGAAACCACCAGATTCAGAAACTGTTAGTGCTGAAGCAGCATGGATAACTTTTTTTTTTAACATCAAACCATGCTGCACAGAAACCCCTGATTTAATCTCACAATTTACAATGACCAATTTACAACCTACCAATTGACAGATCATTTGAACTGTGGGAGGAAACCAGAGCACCCAGAGGAAACTCACATGGTCAGAGGGAGAATGTACATTCTCTTACACTCTTACAACCCTTACATTTAGCGGCAAGAACTCTAAAGTGTTGTGCTAACCACTATGCTACCGTGCTGCCCCAATGGACTCTATAATTCGACGACTGTACAACTCATGTTCTCAGTATTATTTATTTACTTTTTAAATTTATTATTGGTACATTTGTCCTCTTTTACACAACGGATATCTATCAGTCTTTGTTATATATTGTCTTTCATAAACTCGATTGTATCTCTTTATTGTTCTGTAAATGCCTGCCAGGACATATGTATGGGCTCTGATAGGAAGTTTATGTTGAACTTTGAACTTTAAAGCTAAAGATCACATCACATAAATTTAAGTGCCTTTATAAATCACAGTTGAAAACCTCACCATGTTCAGCTTAGATGGAGCAGGTGAAGAGAAAATTTGGTAGTGTAAAAAATCATGAAGGGTTCAGACAGAATAAACACAGGGAAATTGATTTCAGTAGAAATTAAATTGCTTTCTCTTTGGGATCTGGAGAAAGGGCAGGAAATTGGGCTAACTGGACTTCCCACCAATCTAATAGCCTCCTTCTGCACAGTACGGTTCTATAAACTGAAAATGGTCTTACACCTTAACATGCAATCAGCCATAATGAAATGATAGAGCAAACTCGATGAGCCAGATGTTCTAGTTCTGCTCCTATGTCTTATGGTTTATGAACGTCTGCCTGGAATATGTGTAGGCTCAATATTCTTCCAACTCTAATGAGGGATCATTGATCTGAAATGTTACTTCGGTTTCTCTTTCCGCCAAACCTGCCAGAGCTGCTGAGCAGCTCCAGTATTTTTCTGTTTCATCCCCAGGTGGGGTTTAAGATGTCCAAGCAATCTTTCAGAGGATAAGATCCAAGAGATGCAGCAAGATGAGTATCCAATTACCCAAGAGGAATAGATGATAAAAGAAGAGGAATGTGAAGTAACGAATGTAACTAACAAAACAAATAACTGAGTGGGACTAAGGAGGCAATGCAAAATCAAAGAAGTCAAACAAGAGGTTAATTACTTTATACTTCAACTCCAATTCTTCTCGATACTGTCTTTTCTGTTCTTGGTCATCTTCATTGTCTTGGTCATATATTACTTCTATCTCTGGTGTCTCTAATAAAACATTTTTAAAAAACCCTCTTTAAAGTGAGTACTGGGCACATATGAGCATTTCATTGTTACAGTACAGATCTATATTGTGCAGTCCTTAACAATAGCATGTGCTCCAATTATAAAATTACTTCACTCCAACCCTTCCGAGCGCAGCGTACTGTGGACAGACCCAGCCTTCGAAGCTGACAAAGCATAATGCATAGATTCTCCTGGCTGCAGTGAACTAGCTGACAGATTCTCCTCCCTGTGATGAACTGGCCTGGATAACAAGCATGATTGTAGAGAATCCTGTCTAGTAAACTTAACAGGAAGAAACTCAAGCAAGATTCCTTGCTTGACTCTCTCTGTACAACTTTGACAAATAAACTCTTCCCAGGCTTCTCAGCCAGGTAGGTACAGGTATCGATTTTAACAGATCTTGTGATGACAAACTCTGCCATCTTCAACATGATAATGCTTAGGCGTGTCTAGTCTGGCAGTGAACATACCCTGTCGTTTGGGCTACCTGGAGAAATTGGCAGTAACAGAACACTGCATTCACAATGGCCATAGGATTGACTTCAACAGCACAAGGTACTGTGCTGCGCCAATGGCTGTTGGGGCCGCCTAGTGAAGTAAGCCATTGAAAGAAAACTAGAGGAAAAGAATTTTAACAAAGATGAAGGTCCTGCTCTAAGTAAGAACTGGAATTTGATTGTAAACAAGGTGGGACAGCGGAAACTTGATTGGCTGAGGACTAACCAATCAAGACGGACAGATGACGGGGATATGTATACCACTAGACTAGACATGTCCATGCATCATTCCTGATGAAGATGGCAGAGTTTGTCATTGAAGCATCGGTTAAAATCAATACCTGTTACCGGTTGGAAGCCCAAGACGAGTTTATTTGTCATATACACCAGGAAAGCACAAGATCCTTTTTCTGAATTTTGTTACATCTAGGAGATGTGGTACATTAGGGACAGGCCAGCAAAATATAACCTATGGCAATTTGCTAAAACCCCTTCAATGATTTTACTGGGCTGGATTCTGAACAAAGAAAGAAGTACAAGAATTATTCTGTTTGTTTTTTGTGTATATACGGCCTAGTGAGCAAGAAGCAGGGGAGAGATTGGGGATTGGTTGTTATTGTCGCTGTATCTTTCTCTGCAAGTGAAGAGGTCAGGGATTGTTATTGATGCTGTTTTTTTCTGCAGGGGAGGGAGTGAGGATTTGCTGCTACTATCGCTGTTTTTGTCTCTGCAAGTGGGGGGGTGTCAGGGATTGTATTTGTCGCTGTTTTTTTTCTGCAGGGAAGGGGGTGAAAGATTTGGGTTTTGTGAGTTTTGTTTCTTTTTCTTTTTCATGCCGGGGTTGGGGGGAGAATTGATATCTTTTCTTTCATCACTCCCACATTCTTTCTGTATTCATGGCTATCTGGAGAAGACAGATATCAGAGTTGTATTGTACATGCATACTTTGATAATAAAATGAACCTTTGAACCAATAAGGACTAGGAACTACTTCACTGAACTGTGAAGTTTAATGGTGTAGATACCTGAAACTCAGTGATGGTTCAGTGGCTCCATTGAATGTATACAGTATGCAACCTGAAATTCTTACTCTCCACAGACAGCCTCAAAACAGAAAGCCCCAAAGAATGAATGACAGAAAAAATATAAAAACACCAAAGCCCCTGTCTCCCTCCCACACACAAGCAATATCAACCCTCCCCCCATTTATTCTAGCATAAAGCATCAGCACTCCCGTCACCCACAATTAAAGCAACAGCAAAACTCCAAAGAGAGACTATGGTCTAGAGTCCATCAAAAACTTGTGTTCATCTCTCTCAGTAACAAAGGAGAGTGAGCTATCACTCCGTCCACAGCATGAGTAGGCAAACATCCACTGTTTCAATCTTATAATATGTAATGCCGCTCTTATTTCAAGTTTCCCCAACTTGACAGTCAGCAAAAAAGAAATCATTTGGCATAGAGAAATCATTAGTTAGTCAAATATCCTGCTGCTGGTTACAATCAATAATCGACACTCGTCAGACCATTCAATTCTTAATTAGACTGGAAAATAACAAATGTTGTTCCTTTATTCAAAAAGGGAGGGAAACAGGATGCAAGAAACTACAGGCCAGTCACTTTAATGTCTGGCTAGAGGAGTGTTACAAACTATTACTAGAGATGTGAAGCAGAAAAAAAATCAAGCAAAGTCAACATGGTTTTGTATAATGGAGATTAATTTATTAAAGATATTTTAAAGAAGCAACATGTTGTGAGCATATTGAGCAGAATTTCTAGAAGGCATTTGATAAGATTTGCATTAAAGCTTATTGAAGAAAATAAAAGTTCATTGTGTAGAACATAACATATTGGTGAGGATAGATTAGCTGGCTAATAAACAACAGAAAATTGGCATAAAGATTGGCAGGGTAGAATGAGTAGTATACCATAGGATTGGTGCAGGAGTCTTAATTTGTTACAATTTAGATAAGTGACATTAAATTTGCTGGATAGGTAGCAAAGTAAGCTGTGCAGAGGACATAAGGAGGCTATGCAGGACCATACAGTACTCAGCAGCCACATTATTAAGCACCTTCTGTACTTAATGAAGTGGCCACTTAGTCTATGTTTGTGGTCTTCTGCTGCTCTCGCCCACCAGCTTCAAGGTTCAACATGCTGTGCATTCAGAGATGCTCTTCTGCATTTCACTGTTGTAACTGAGTCACTGCCACCTTCCTGGTGACTTGAACCAGTCTGGACATTCGTTAACATGGTGTTTTCACCCAAGAACTGCAGCTCACTAGTTGTTTTTTTTTTCATTCCTCACACCATTCTCTGTAAACTCTAGAGACTGCTGTGCGTGAAAATCTCAGGTGATCAGCAGTTTCTGAGATACTCAAACCACCCTGTCTGACACCGACAATCATTCCACGGCCCAAGTCACTTAGATCACATTTCTTCCCCATTCTGATGTTTGATGTGAACAACAACTGAACCTCTTGACCATGTCTGCATGCTTTTATGCATTGAGTTGTTACCACATGACTGGTTGATGAGATATTTGCATTAACGAGCAGGTGTACCTAATAAACTGGATGTTGATGAGTTAAGTGAGGAACATAGATAGGTTAAGAGAACAGATGAGGATCTAACAGGTAGAGTAAAATAAGGGAAAAGTAAATAGTCCATTCTGACAAGGAAATAAATATGACTCAATTACAGTCTGAGAAGCAGAGTGATCTGGGTGTTCTAGTGCAGGTCCGCAAAGTCTACTAGTTAAATACCTGGAATGGGAAGGTTGTCTCATGAGGAGAGGCTCTACAGAGTATACTTTACAGTTTAGAGAGCGAGGGCTAGTGTGATTGCAACTTGTTAGTTCTAGGGTGGATGTGGAAACGATAAATCCTCTTGTGAGAGAATCTAGAACTTGGTTTCTACAGTGAACGGTAGAACTTGAGAGAGTATTGAGAAGCAGAGAAAGCTCAGTGTATAAGTGCAAGGATCCTTAAAAAGGGCAGCAGAAGTAGATAAGGTGAAGAAGAAAGCATATTCTACACTTGTCCATTACTCAGGGCTTGGAACATAAGAGCTGGGAGGCACAACATTATAAAACATTATTTAGACTATAGCTGGCCTCCAAGAGGACCATAAACTTGTCATAGGGTTTGGAGGCTTGCTTGCCTCAATGACCCAGAGAGCTATGTAGGCTGGAGCCAGGGCCTTGTTCTTTGGCTCTTGGTAGGGTCATTCATGCCAAACAGGTCAAACGGTAGAGGCCAGACTAAGAGTGGTCCACTGGCCCTCCAGGTTCAGGGCTAACAACCCTGACTGGTGAAATAAGCTATGAAGAATCTTTCTATACAGATAGAGATGGAGGACCTTCATTGTTGTCCTAAATGCCGGCCGTGAGAGAATAGAGAGAATAGATAGGCATCGTTTCTTTTCCTTGGAGTGGTGGAGGGAGCAGCCAGTGGTACACAAGTTCATAAATTCAAGTTCAATTTATTGTCATTCAAATGTATAGTTGTCTACCGCCAAAGAAAACAACTTCCCCGGACCAAAGTGCACAACACAGTACATATAACTCACACACACAACACATAAAGTAATATTAGCACAAATAAATTAACAAATAATAAGGTGCATTTACAACTCAAGTTAAAAAGTCATCTGTAGAACACAGCAGTTCCCAAAATGGGTGATATCGCCCCCTGGAGGCGGTTTGAGTTTCTAATGGGGCGATGAAGATAAAGAGGTTGACAGGGAAGTGGGAGCAACTGAGGGATTACAGGCTTACTTTAAGAAATAAAATACTTATTATTTAATCCTCAGAGCCTCATAATTGATTACAATGATCCTGTAATCACCTCGTCTCTTGCTGACCCACCGTTCTCTTAGACTTTGCTCAAAGCATGTTATAGTTGCTGAAAAGTAGTGTGATGCTTCTGTACTTGGCATATCATGAAAAATCTGGACTGAAGAAATCATGAAAAAGGATCTAGTGCTTTCCTGGCAGACATGATGAATAAAATCTTCTTGTGCTTCCAGCCAGGTACAGGTATCGATTATAACCGATTACAAACTGTGCCATCTTCTTCAGGGATGATACCTGGGTATGTCTAGACTGGTGGTACTTATAGCTCTGTACTCAATCAGGTTTCCACTCTCCCACCTTGTTTACAATCAAATTCCAGTTCTTTCTTAGAGCGAGACCATCGTCTTTTCCTTTAGGTTTCTCTCAATGGCTTCCTTTACCAGTCGATCCCAAAAGTAATTGACGAGGCTCAGTAGTTTTGTGTCGTCAAAGTCAATCCAATGGCCATTATCAATGCAGTGTTGTGCTATCGCTGATTTTTCCGTATCTGAAGAAGCAGCTGAGGTGTAAGGGCAATGAACTCAGAGCCCTCTCCTCACAGTCCTCTATGTAGAAATTAACAATAGCCAGTGACAAGCACGATCCCATGGCCACTACGTCTGTTTGTTCCCCTTATAGAGGAAATACAGCAAGGTAAGGGTGTGTACAAAAAGATCAATGGTACCCTTATCAAACCCTGACCACAGGAGAACCAAGCTGTCCTTAATGGGATCTCTTGTGAACAGGGACACCATGTCAAAGCAGATTCAATGGGCCAAGTGGCCTAATTCTGCTCCTATATCTTATGGTCTAAAATCATAGCGATAAATAAAATCAAGTTCCATTTCTCAATTCTCGTCTATTTCAAGAGTTTTATATTGAGAATAAACAGTTTCAAACCTTGCTGTTGCGCACAGAAATCAGATGACTCTCAAAAGGAAACTACCTGAGATGCTTTGATGAACTTTTCAAAACTGTGTTATTGTTCTTTGAAGGCTAAAATTCAAGGAGGGGAATGGTTAACAGAGGTAAGCAAGAATGTAAAAGTGAACGTTCAGATCTGCCATTCATCTTGACGAATGGTACAGCAGGCTCGACCAACCAAACAACCCAGTCGTAGTCCTAAACCATATTTTACACAATTTTTCATGGTTTCACTAATAATTCTATAACAGTGCAAAACTGTATTTGATTTCTAAATTTGGCATTACTTCCTTTTGTATCCCATAATATAAATCAAAACTTAGAACCTCATTTGTCCTATAGATCATTCTTTTCACCTTCGGCAATCTGGGACATTAAATTAACCATCTAAAAGATTTTGTAAAGGCCTTGGGCTTTGCTGTAACATAATTACCATGGAGAGGATCACATAACCAGGACAACATACCTACAACGAATACTTGATTGTAACTGAATTTCATTGTCATATTACATAATGTGCCCAAATAACCAAATTTCTGTTCTTTAACATGGTTAACTATTACCATAGAATTTCCAATGTACAAACTGTTAATATCCATGCCACATTACTGCTCAGCTGAAAGAGCGGCATACTTTTTCAAGTTCTGTTTACATCACCAGTTTCAATGAGCCACTACCTTCTTCTTTCCAAGTCCTTTTTACCTGAGATAATGTGCCTTTTAATGGAAGCTATATCCTTTCTCTTCAACCTAGCATGACCCAATGAAAGTGTTTTTTTCTTTCCTTAACAGCCACATCATCCATCACAACCAGAAGCTGTAACATCTCGAGTCTCATTCTGTGCCATCCACAAGGATTGTGACAGTACCTCTGTTCTCTGGTGTCCCAGGTTCAGTGGTTGATGGAGCATTTGCAAGCTCCCCCTCTTCAGTACTTGCAGGAGATAAACCTTCACGAACAGCTTCTTCGTCTCCTTCTATGAAGTTCTCAGTATCAAGGAAAGCAGGTGTGGTCTGCCTCTCTGTCTCACTAGTTTCTTCACTCTGATTAATTGTGGACAAAGGTTAAATATTAAACCGTATAAATAGAACTGGTGAATCACTGAAGCAATAGAAAATATTAATAAATAGGATGTGGGTTGAAGTGTAATTTTCCTCAAAAATATTTGCCATTGTCCAGCTGCATTACATCCACATAGACATTGATGCCTCTTTTACTGCCTTGTACATGTCTTATACATGACAAATATAATTGTTTAAATATTACCAGTTTGTTACCAATTATTATCATGCTTATGTTTAAAAAGGATCATTGGTAATCAGAGTTCAAAGTAAAATTTACTATCAGAGTACATACATGTCACCACAAATAACCCTGAGATCTTCTTCCTGTGGGCATACTCAGCAAATCTATAGAACAGTATCTGGAGCAGGATCAATGAAAGAGCAAAAGTGTACAAGACAACAAACAGTGCAAATGCAAATATAAATAAACAGCGATAAATAATGAGAACATGAGATCACGAGATAGAAGCCTTAAAGTGAGATCATTGGTTGTGGGAACATCTCAATAGATGAGTATAATTATTCCCTTTTGTTCAAGAGCCTGATGGTTGAGGGGCAGTAACTGTTCTTGAACCTGGTGCGAATCTTGAAGCGCTTGTACCTTTTACCTGATGGCAGCAACGAGAAAAGAGCACGGCCTGGGTGGTGAGGATCTATGATGATGGATGCTGCTTTTCTACGAAAATGTTGGGAGGGAGTTACCTTTTATAGCAGTTTCTGCTCAAAGGCGTTGGAGTTCCCACACCAGGCGGTAGTGCAGCCAGTCAATCACTTTCCACTACACATCTATAGAATTGCTTTAGTATTGTCACATGTACCGAGATACAGTGAAAAACGTTGTTTTGCATGCCATCTAGAAAGATATTTCAAAACATAAGTAACTGAGATAGTACAAAGGGAAAAGCAGCAACTGAATACAAAATATAGTATTACAGCTACAGAGAAAGGGTAATGGTAGTCACCAAGGTACAAGGGCTATGGCAAGGTACTATGTATTGAAAGGTCAAGGATTCACCTTTATCATTCAAAAGGGCTCATAACAGCAGGATAAGAACTGTCCTTGAGCCTGGCAATGTGTGTTTTTGAGTTTTTGAATATTCTTCCCCATGGAAGAGGGGAGAAGAGAGAATGACTGCGTTGGGAAGAGTCAATGATTACGTTGCTGCTTTCCTGGGACAGGAAGAACTGTAGACAGTTGACAGAGGGGAGGCTGGTTTTCCCAATAGACTGAGTCCATCAGTGCTCAGAAATTTCTTGTAGTTTCGTACAGAGCGGTTGTCATACCAAGCTGTGGTGCTTTCTATGGTGCATCTGTAACAAGTGGTGAATGGAGACAGGGACGTCTCAAATTTATTTTGCCTTCTAAGGAAGTAGCAGTGCTGATGAGCTTTTTTTGGCCAAAGTGTCTACGTGGTAGGACCAGGGCAAGCTACTAGTGATACTTACAATTACACACGTGAAACTCTCAACCATCTCCACCTCACCACCATTGATACATACAAGAGCATGTACTCTGCCCTGCTTCCTGATGTCAATGACCTGCTCTTTTGTTAGCTGACGTTAAGGAAAGGTTGCTCCTTGTCACCTGGACACTAGGTTCTCCAGCTCATTTGGTTCTCTATCTCATTTTACATTCTGCTCAAATTTCCGTAGTCAACTGCAAGACATTCATTAGTTCTCCTGGTGATTGGTAAATGTGAAAGTGGAGCAAGAGCAGTTGGTACCATGTCCGATCCACAGTTCAGAAACAGTAAGCTGGAGCAAAGTGACTTCTGCACTAAGACTAAGGCAAGAGAAACATTAACCCACTCCAAATGACTATTTACTGATTTTCATTAAGACTCTATATTTGCTTATAACAAGCATGATGGCTCTACGCATATGGCAGATGTAGAAATGTAAAGAAATCCTAAGGACAGCCAGGTCTGAGAAAGTTTCCTCATAATCCCTCACAATTACCCAGGGTCAAGTCTCCACCTTGTCACAAGATTATGAATAGTGTCCTTGTTAACCATTGTTGCTTCTATTGAACTCTATATTTTCAGCCTCCTTTGCTCCAGGGACAACAGTCCCACCCTATCCAGTCTCCTCTTTTAACTTAAGCTGTCAAGTCCTTGCAACATCCTTGTGGTTAAGCTGCACCCCTCCAGCTTAACCACATTCTTCCTATGGTATGGTGATCATAATCTCACCAACTTCCTGCACCACTGATGTTTCAACACTGATACTTGCCATACTATATTCATATCCTGTACAATTCTGCCAATTCTAACTTACTTTATTTTTAAAATTAAATTTAACCAAAGGGACTTGTTTATGACCATGGTTACAGGCATATTGATTCCTAGCACAGCAGGTTAATTAAGAGCTCATGATCATAACTCCTATAACTATGACCAGTCTGTCCTGGCCAGGAACAAGTCCCTTTGGTTAAATTTAATTTTGATAAATTAGAATTGGCAGAACCGTACAGTATGTAATTATAGTATGACAAGTATCAATGTTGCTCCAAGAGGACCACAATCTTGTCATAGAGTTTGGAGGCTTGTGTGCCTCAATGACACAGAGAGCTATGTTGGCTGGAGTCAGGGCCTTGTGTTTTAGCTCTTGGTGGGGTCACCCATGCCAAACAGGTCAAAGGGTAGAGGCCAGACTAAGAGTGTCCACTGGTCCTCTAGGACCAACCCTGATTGGACAAAGATAAATTGTTACAGAAACTGCAATGAAGAATCCTTCTATATCTGTGTGCAATGGTATGGACGGGCAGAGATGGATGACCTTCATTGCTGCCTTAAACGCCAACAGCATAACGGGCAGTAAGTAGGTAGTAGTGTTGGAACATTAGCTGTAGAAGACATTAGTGAGACTACATCGTAGTATTCTGTGCAATTCTGATTGAAATACTAAAAGAAAAATGCGATTAAGCTATAGAGGGTGCAGGAAAGGTCTACACAGATGTTGCAAGTACTTGACAGCTTAAGTTTTAAGGAGAGACTGGACAGAGTGGGACTGATTTCTCTGGAGCAAAGGAGCCTTATAGAGATCAAAAAATCATAACAGGAACAGGTAAGGTGAATTGTCACAGTCCTGTTTCCCAGGGCAATGAAGACTAACGCTAAAGGGCACTGGTTTAAGGTGAAAGGAGCAAAACTGAAAAGGGACCTGAAAGACAGGTTTTCCACACAGTGGGTAGTGGGTATATAGAACGAGCTGTCAGGTGAAGGGGTAGAAGTGGGTACAATTACTAAAAGATATCTGGGCATGCACATTGGGAGGGAAGGTTTAGAGAGATTTGGACTAAATGGATGTAAATAGGACTGGATCAAGAAAGTACCTAAATCAACATGGATGGGTTGAGTGGGAGGACCTTCACCACGCTGTGGAACTCTGATTCTACTGAAGCATCTTCCGTTATAAATTTGATTATAAACGTAGACACACTAATATGTTTAGATTGTAGAATTACAAAATACAAACCCATTCTCCCTGCACCAGCTCTATACCGTAGCAGTGCTCCAGATACCAGTAACTGCATTTCCCACTGTCCACCTTGTCCAGACCCTACATCATCTTATGTCCTTCAATCAGATCTCCCCTTAGCCTCCTCTTCTGCAAAGAAAGCAATCTCACACTCTCTAAACTACCCTTGTAACCACAGTTCCTCATCCCAGGGATCATTCTCAAAACTCTTTTCTGGACACTCTCCAAGGCTTTCACATAACATGATGACTAGAATTGAACACAAAACTCCAGCTGAAGCTAGACCACTGTTTTATAAAAGTTTGACATTACTTCCTCATTTTTATACTCCTTGCCTTTGTTGGTAATGTCCCAAATTGTGCGTTCCTCGTTAACCATTTGCTCAATCTGCCCTTCAGTGACGTGCACCTGTATCCCCAGGCCCCTCTCAAACTTCCCTTCTAATTCAACAGGATCTTTTATTCTATGTTGCCTTTCCTCATCCTTTCTACCAAAATGCCACTCATCTACCCAGCAGATGAGAAATTCATTCCACTAGTGTCCTATGTATGGTTTGTACATAGGTTGGGGAAGACCTGTATAGTTGCCATAACCTGTCACTATTGTCTTCACACAATAAGATACAAGATTCAAGAATCAAGACAAAGGAGATGTGATGAATTTCAGGAAGTCTAAGCCTGCACTGCTCCCTGTTACTATTGATGCTGTGGATGTGGATGTGTTGAGGACTACAAGTACCTGGGGGTGCACCCGGATGACAAACTTGAGTGGAGCACCAACACAGAGGCTGTGTACAAGGAGGGCCAGAGTCACCTCTACTTCCTGAGGACACTGAGGTCCTTTGGAATATGCAGGCCTCTCCTTCACATGTTCTACTAGTCTGTTGTCGCCAGTACAATCTTCTACGTGGTGGTGTGCTGGGGCAATGGTATCAACACGGGTGATGCCAACAGGCTCAATAAACTGATTAGAGAGCCTGGCTCTGTTATAGGAGTCAGACTGGACACACTAGAGGCTGTGGTAGAACAAAGGACCCTACGGAAAATCCTGACAATTCTGGACGTTTCTCACCCTCTGCATGCCACCTTGGCTGAACAGACGAGCACTATCAGTAATAGACCAAGACAACTGCATTACTCCAAAGAGTGCTAGATGAGGTCATTTATACCTTCAGCCATGAGTCAACCTAAAGCCAGGAAAGTGATGACCCCCTCCTGTTAAACGGTTTAAGATAACTTATTTCTTATTTATTCATCTTACATCTATTCTAATACTGTATACCTGTGCACTTGTAATGCCCCCGTGACATTGTAATTTCCTTTGGGATCTGTAAAGTATTTATCTATCTAAGTTTATTTATCACATGTACATCAAAACATACAGTGAAATGTGTCATCTGTATGAACAATCAATGCACCCGAGGTGTGCTTGCAAGTGTCACAACATATTCCGGCTCCAACATAGCCTGCCCACCATGGTCAACAGAACACAAAATATAACAAACAACAAAACAAGATTAGCAAAACGATCCCTGTTCCTCCCTCCTACCCATGTACATACAGTCTTTCAACCCCTGTCTCCCAGGGCTGGCCTCCAGGCTCTAACCTCCAGCGGACTCAGATTCCGACCCGCAGGCACTGGGATTCAACTTCCCAGCGGACTCAGATTCGGACCCGCAGGCACTGGGATTCAACTTCCCAGCGGACTCAGATTCGGACCCGCAGGCACTGGGATTCAACTTCCCAGCGGACTCAGATTCCGACCCGCAGGCACTGGGATTCAACTTCCCAGCGGACTCAGATTCGGACCCGCAGGCACTGGGATTCAACTTCCCAGCGGACTCAGATTCCGACCCGCAGGCACTGGGATTCAACTTCCCAGCGGACTCAGATTCGGACCCGCAGGCACTGGGATTCAACTTCCCAGCAGACTCAGATTCGGACCCGCAGGCACTGGGATTCAACTTCCCAGCGGACTCAGATTCGGACCCGCGGGCACTGGGATTCAACTTCCCAGCGGACTCAGATTCGGACCCGCAGGCACTGGGATTCAACTTCCCAGCGGACTCAGATTCCGACCCACAGGCACTGGGATTCAACTTCCCAGCGGACTCAGATTCGGACCCACAGGCACTGGGATTCAACTTCCCAGCGGACTCAGATTCAGACCCGCGGGCACTGGGATTCAACTTCCCAGCGGACTCAGATTCGGACCCGCGGGCAATGGGATTCAACTTCCCAGCGGACTCAGATTCCAACCCGCAGGCACTGGGATTCAACTTCCCAGCGGACTCAGATTCCGACCCACAGGCACTGGGATTCAACTTCCCAGCGGACTCAGATTCGGACCCACGGGCACTGGGATTCAACTTCCCAGTGGACTCAGATTCGGACCCACGGGCACTGGGATTCAACTTCCCAGCGGACTCAGATTCGGACCCACAGGCACTGGGATTCAACTTCCCAGCGGACTCAGATTCGGACCCACAGGCACTGGGATTCAACTTCCCAGCGGACTCAGATTCGGACCCGCGGGCACTGGGATTCAACTTCCCAGCGGACTCAGATTCGGACCCGCGGGCACTGGGATTCAACTTCCCAGCGGACTCAGATTCGGACCCACGGGCACTGGGATTCAACTTCCCAGTGGACTCAGATTCGGACCCACGGGCACTGGGATTCAACTTCCCAGCGGACTCAGATTCGGACCCACAGGCACTGGGATTCAACTTCCCAGCGGACTCAGATTCGGACCCACAGGCACTGGGATTCAACTTCCCAGCGGACTCAGATTCGGACCCACAGGCACTGGGATTCAACTTCCCAGCGGACTCAGATTCGGACCCGCGGGCACTGGGATTCAACTTCCCAGCGGACTCAGATTCGGACCCACTGGCACTGGGATTCAACTTCCCAGCGGACTCAGATTCGGACCCACAGGCACTGGGATTCAACTTCCCAGCGGACTCAGATTCGGACCCGCGGGCACTGGGATTCAACTTCCCAGCGGACTCAGATTCGGACCCGCGGGCACTGGGATTCAACTTCCCAGCGGACTCAGATTCGGACCCGCGGGCACTGGGATTCAACTTCCCAGCGGACTCAGATTCGGACCCGCGGGCACTGGGATTCAACTTCCCAGCGGACTCAGATTCGGACCCGCGGGCACTGGGATTCAACTTCCCAGCGGACTCAGATTCGGACCCGCGGGCACTGGGATTCAACTTCCCAGCGGACTCAGATTCGGACCCGCGGGCACTGGGATTCAACTTCCCAGCGGACTCAGATTCGGACCCGCGGGCACTGGGATTCAACTTCCCAGCGGACTCAGATTCGGACCCGCGGGCACTGGGATTCAACTTCCCAGCAGACTCAGATTCGGACCCGCAGGCACTGGGATTCAACTTCCCAGCGGACTCAGATTCAGACCCGCGGGCACTGGGATTCAACTTCCCAGCGGACTCAGATTCGGACCCGCGGGCAATGGGATTCAACTTCCCAGCGGACTCAGATTCCAACCCGCAGGCACTGGGATTCAACTTCCCAGCGGACTCAGATTCCGACCCACAGGCACTGGGATTCAACTTCCCAGCGGACTCAGATTCGGACCCACGGGCACTGGGATTCAACTTCCCAGTGGACTCAGATTCGGACCCACGGGCACTGGGATTCAACTTCCCAGCGGACTCAGATTCGGACCCACAGGCACTGGGATTCAACTTCCCAGCGGACTCAGATTCGGACCCACAGGCACTGGGATTCAACTTCCCAGCGGACTCAGATTCGGACCCACAGGCACTGGGATTCAACTTCCCAGCGGACTCAGATTCGGACCCGCGGGCACTGGGATTCAACTTCCCAGCGGACTCAGATTCGGACCCACTGGCACTGGGATTCAACTTCCCAGCGGACTCAGATTCGGACCCACAGGCACTGGGATTCAACTTCCCAGCGGACTCAGATTCGGACCCGCGGGCACTGGGATTCAACTTCCCAGCGGACTCAGATTCGGACCCGCGGGCACTGGGATTCAACTTCCCAGCGGACTCAGATTCGGACCCACGGGCACTGGGATTCAACTTCCCAGCGGACTCAGATTCGGACCCGCGGGCACTGGGATTCAACTTCCCAGCGGACTCAGATTCGGACCCGCGGGCACTGGGATTCAACTTCCCAGCGGACTCAGATTCGGACCCGCGGGCACTGGGATTCAACTTCCCAGCGGACTCAGATTCGGACCCACAGGCACTGGGATTCAACTTCCCAGCGGACTCAGATTCGGACCCGCGGGCACTGGGATTCAACTTCCCAGCGGACTCAGATTCGGACCCGCGGGCACTGGGATTCAACTTCCCAGCGGACTCAGATTCGGACCCGCGGGCACTGGGATTCAACTTCCCAGCGGACTCAGATTCGGACCCGCGGGCACTGGGATTCAACTTCCCAGCGGACTCAGATTCGGACCCGCGGGCACTGGGATTCAACTTCCCAGCGGACTCAGATTCGGACCCACAGGCACTGGGATTCAACTTCCCAGCGGACTCAGATTCGGACCCGCGGGCACTGGGATTCAACTTCCCAGCGGACTCAGATTCGGACCCGCGGGCACTGGGATTCAACTTCCCAGCGGACTCAGATTCGGACCCGCGGGCACTGGGATTCAACTTCCCAGCGGACTCAGATTCGGACCCGCGGGCACTGGGATTCAACTTCCCAGCGGACTCAGATTCGGACCCGCGGGCACTGGGATTCAACTTCCCAGCGGACTCAGATTCGGACCCGCGGGCACTGGGATTCAACTTCCCAGCGGACTCAGATTCGGACCCGCGGGCACTGGGATTCAACTTCCCAGCGGACTCAGATTCGGACCCGCGGGCACTGGGATTCAACTTCCCAGCGGACTCAGATTCGGACCCACAGGCACTGGGATTCAACTTCCCAGCGGACTCAGATTCGGACCCGCGGGCACTGGGATTCAACTTCCCAGCGGACTCAGATTCGGACCCGCGGGCACTGGGATTCAACTTCCCAGCGGACTCAGATTCGGACCCGCGGGCACTGGGATTCAACTTCCCAGCGGACTCAGATTCGGACCCGCGGGCACTGGGATTCAACTTCCCAGCGGACTCAGATTCGGACCCGCGGGCACTGGGATTCAACTTCCCAGCGGACTCAGATTCGGACCCACAGGCACTGGGATTCAACTTCCCAGCGGACTCAGATTCGGACCCGCGGGCACTGGGATTCAACTTCCCAGCGGACTCAGATTCGGACCCGCGGGCACTGGGATTCAACTTCCCAGCGGACTCAGATTCGGACCCGCGGGCACTGGGATTCAACTTCCCAGCGGACTCAGATTCGGACCCGCGGGCACTGGGATTCAACTTCCCAGCGGACTCAGATTCGGACCCGCGGGCACTGGGATTCAACTTCCCAGCGGACTCAGATTCGGACCCGCGGGCACTGGGATTCAACTTCCCAGCGGACTCAGATTCGGACCCGCGGGCACTGGGATTCAACTTCCCAGCGGACTCAGATTCGGACCCGCGGGCACTGGGATTCAACTTCCCAGCGGACTCAGATTCGGACCCGCGGGCACTGGGATTCAACTTCCCAGCGGACTCAGATTCGGACCCGCAGGCACTGGGATTCAACTTCCCAGCGGACTCAGATTCCGACCCGCGGGCACTGGGATTCAACTTCCCAGCGGACTCAGATTCGGACCCGCGGGCACTGGGATTCAACTTCCCAGCGGACTCAGATTCGGACCCGCGGGCACTGGGATTCAACTTCCCAGCGGACTCAGATTCGGACCCGCGGGCACTGGGATTCAACTTCCCAGTGGACTCAGATTCGGACCCGCGGGCACTGGGATTCAACTTCCCAGCGGACTCAGATTCGGACCCGCGGGCACTGGGATTCAACTTCCCAGCGGACTCAGATTCGGACCCGCGGGCACTGGGATTCAACTTCCCAGCGGACTCAGATTCGGACCCGCGGGCACTGGGATTCAACTTCCCAGCGGACTCAGATTCGGACCCGCGGGCACTGGGATTCAACTTCCCAGCGGACTCAGTAAGATTCGCAGACAACGAGCATTGATTTCTGGACTTCTGGTTTGACCCCTTCCCTGGTGAAGGGAAGATCCTTCAGATCCTTAACAATGACCTCCTCCTTATCTGCAAGTTCCCGTTTTTGTTTTTTTATGGGCCCTACACTTCCATATACCATTACCAGTCTGTTTGTTATTCGTATGCCAGTGAAATGGGCTTCGATCCATGGCATTGATCCAGGACAAGCTGATTACCAAACACTAGGATCTCTAGACTCACTGTTGATGGGACCCCAAACATTTGGCCTCGAACTCCAGTATCATCAATTTGTTAACTCAGGGAGGTTCATCAGAACTTGTTCCTCCAGCTTGCACTGCTAAGTTTCAAGTCATCTGCAAACTTAGAACATTTGCCAAGCACTGCCAAAGTCTAGGTCATTAATAGAGATCAAAAAATAGCAGTGGCTCTAATATCAGTCCCTGGGGAGTGCCACATTTTTTTTGTCCAGACCAAAATATTATTAACCACCATACACTCTGCTGACTTCTCTTTAGTAAACTCTAAACCCAAAGAGTCTAAGGGGAGGTCTGATAGAAATACGATGAAGATGTGTGATATAGGCAGAGTGGAGGATGTTCTCTTTGATGAAGATTCTGAGGACTAGAGAATACGGCACAACCAATGAGCTTTTGAATTTCTGATGAACCTGGTATGTTGTACCCAATTAAAAACCTGAAGTTCATGTACATCATATTGATTACATTACCTTCTTCAATTCTTTCTGCTTCTCCTCAAAATTTTCTGTCAAATTGATTAAACGCAGTTTTCCCTGAACAAATCCCTGGTGATTTTTCTTCCTGTTGTGTTTTCAAAGTATGAATTATGACCTCAGCAGGCCAGGCAGCACCCATGGAAACAAGGGGCGCCCATTTAGAACGGAGAGAAGGAGGAATTTCCTTTGCCAGAGGGTGGTGAATCTATGGAATTCATTGCCGCAGATCGGAGTGGAGGCTAAGTCATCGGGTATTTTTAAAGGAGAGGCTGACAGATTCTTGATTAGTCAGGGCATGAGGGGTTATGGGGAGAAGGCAAGAGATTGAGGCTGAGATGGGAAGGGATCAGTCGTGATCAAATGGCAAAGCAGCTTTGATGGGCCAAATGGCCTAATTCTGCTCCTATACCTTATCTTATCTTATAACCTCACACCGTGAGGCTAAGCAGGCTAGCGTTTAGTTGTTGGGCTTATTCTTTATTTTTTCCTGATTGAAGGAGGAACATTTGTTATTCCCCAGTTATCTAGCACCACAACTTATCCAAAGAGCGTTAAAAGATTATGATCAGTGCCTACATGATTTCCTCCTCGAATCCTAGGATCTTGTTGAGTTACTTTTCAACAAGAGTAAGGAAAGGAATCCTAGGAAAGGCTTTTCCAATACCTCCATGGATTAAATTTTTAATATATCTAGAGATTCGACCATCTACTCCTTCAAAGATACTTTGGAAGCAAAGTATCCTGGTGAAGACGATGCTCATTCAGATCCTTATCAATGACCTCCTCCTTATCTGCAAGTTCTCGTTTTTGTTTTTTAATGGGCCCTACACTTCCATATATCGTTACCACTCTGTTTTATACTCTGTTTGTTATTTGTATGCCAATCAAATACTTTAGGATCCCCATTTATGTTGGCAGCTAATCTTTTAAAAAGGCAGCATCCATCATTAAGGACCCCCATCATCCAGGTTATGCCTTGTTCTCATTGTTACCATCAGCACAGAGGTACAGGAGCTCAAAGTCACACACTCAACGATTCAGGAACAGCTTCTTCCCCTCTGCCATCAGGGAAGATGTACAGGAGCCTGAAGTCACACACTCAACGATTCAGGAACAGCTTCTTCCCCTCTGCCATCAGGGAGGAGGTACAGGAGCCTGAAGACACACACACTCAATGATTCAGGAACAACTTCCTTCCCTCTGCCATTAGATTTCTGAATGGATACTGAATCCATGCACACTACCTCACTACTTTTTCTAAGTATTGCAATATGCTGCTGCAAAGACGACAAATTTTGCAACATAAGCCTGTGACATCAAATTCTGATTCTGATTCTCATGCGCACACTTCATCTCACTTAACGTTCACCTCCCCTTTGAATGTTTGTTATTCAGCCTGGCGTTTGCTGATATTTTTAACCTCACCCTTGTCATAAGCATTTCAATCACCAATGCATCCAACTGCGATACAACTGCTCAAAAACCCTGGGAGAAGGCAACTACCACGGGCAATGGCAGAAAGTAGCTTCTCGGCCATTAACAACAGTAGGCACCTCTGCCAACCCAGAAAACCTTTGTCCACAGCCTCAGTCCAGATCACCAGCAGGCTTTTTCACCACAGTGCCCGACTGGTAAATGAAAGTCGACCTTGGCAAGCAATTAAAGTTCCCTGACTTCATCGCATCATCAACACAGACAGACAGACAGACATACTTTATTGATCCCGAGGGAAATTGAGTACTGAGGCCTGACATGATCACTCTGTCAGAAACCTCAAAGCAGGTGGTCCTGGTAGACTGACAGTGCCTTGGGAAGACCGGATTGAGGAGGCATTTGAACATAAAAAGGCCAAATACCGGGAGCTGGTAGAGCAGTAGCAGAGACAGGGGTGGAGGGCACGATACGAGCCTATAGAAGTGGGGTGTAGAGGTTTTGCTGGCTGCTCACTGTGCAGAATCTACTCTCTCCTTGACATTACGGGGGCTGCAAAGAGAAGAGCCATCAGGACCATCACAGAGGCTGCTGAGCGAGCCTCCAGATGGCTGTGGATGAAAAGGTATAACCGTTGGACCAGTGTTACTGGGGCAACAAGCCGAGGCCTGATCAACCCTGACTGGGTCACCTCAGTCATCAGACTGGGTCTGATGTTGAAACACCCAAAACACCGTATGACCCTAGGTTACATCATTGACAATGTATCTCAGCATCATGTCTACAGTTCACCAGCCTTATTTACCACAGTTTAATTCCCTTAATATTTTTGTAAGCAAGGAATGGGTACTCACAGGAACTGTTGTAACAACCAGTTGCAAGGGTTCTGTTTTTTCTTGTTCTATTAAATTGAAAACAGGCAATTAAGATTATGGCTTTTAGAAAAATAAAATATTCCAAAAACGCAAGCAATGAAAAGTTAATCAATTCAAAGTTAATTTATTTGCTCCTCCTCATCCCTACACATTTTTCTTCCTTGTTCAATTGAACTAAATCAAAATCAAGACTCACCCTACCATCCCCATTCTCTCATGCTTTTCTATCCAACTCTGTTCTACTGAATTCATCACCTTATTTAACCTCCAACAATGTAAAGATTCAAAGTACGAGGGGTGATTGATAAGTTCATGGCCTAAGGTAGAAGGAGTCAATTTTAGAAAACCTAGCACATTTATTTTTCAACATAGTCCCCTCCTACATTTACACACTTAGTCCAGTGGTTGTGGAGCATACGGATCCTTTCTTTGTAGAAGTCGGCATCTTGGACCTCCAGAAGTAGTCCACGGCAGGGGTGATTCAATAAGTTCATGGCCTAAGGTAGAAGGAGATGAGTTATACAGCTCTCCTTATATGCACGTGCAGTTCAACTCTTTGAGTGATTATGCAGAAAGTTTGAAGTTAATAACTCATCTCCTTCTACCTTAGGCCACAAACTTATCAATCACCCCTGCTGTGGACACTTTCTGGAGGTCCAAGATCTGTATGCTCCATGACCGCTGGACTATGTGTGTGAATGTAGGAGGGGACTATGTTGAAAAATAAATGTGCTAGATTTTCTAAAATTGACTCCTTCTACCTTAGGCCATGAACCTATCAATCACCCCTCGCACGTATACTGCATACAGCCCTGAGATTCCCACAGACAGCCACCAAACAAGAAGAACCATGGAACCCGTTCAAAGAGAAAAAAAATCAAATCCCCACACCACCCCCACGCACAAACAGCAACAAAAAAAGCAAGTGATAAACAGAATATAAAACACAAAATCAAAAGGCATATTTCAGTTCAGCTCAGTGTTCCTTATCCACAGTCAGCCCCGATTCAAAGTCGCCCAAACTAGCAACAAAGAAAGGAGTGACGAGAAAGCAGAACACATCGTAACGTGTTTCAGTCCACAATCCACAAACCACATCGATTAAACCTTGCTAACAACTTTACAGGTTAAAACCATCAGCATTGAACTTCAAGTATTGTTTCTTAATTTGTCTTTTTCTCACATATTGAAGTTTAATTCACTATGTACTCCTAGGACCTTAAACAATTTGTAAGCTAAAATTAACTAAAATCGAAATGTACGGAAAATGCCTTCTGCAGTAACTGCTGTCTAATTCTACATATATTTAAGCTTCTGCTCCTGTTCCTGATGCACTATCAATAACTCCAAAAGACTGGAAGCAGAGTAAATACTGAAAGGCTTTTATTAGCAGCAAAACGGAGCATGTCCATGCTGGATGACTGTGGGACGACTGCGGGAGGAGCAGAGACACAATCACCTTTATCCAGGGGTCTGTAGGAGGAGCCACAGGAGCAGTCAGCAGAGGGGCGCGTCCAGACAGATAGACATGGTTTGCCACAATTCCATTTTTGTTTCCTTTAAGGATACCAATTCACTCTATTTCTGGGATAATCCCTTATTTGTTATAGCTCTGGTTTCAGTCTGCTCTCAAAAAGAACAAGTGTATTCAATAGAAACAACAAATTCGAGTCACTCCATTCTTCCCCTGCCAAACACAAATACCATGCTGGTGCTTGCTTGATACCCAAGGCAGAGATCAAAAACTCCCACACTGGAGGTAATGCACTCAGGCACTCAGATTACTGCACCACCTAGGGATAACCAAGTTTCTGATTGCTCTGCCATTCATACTCACGAGGGCAAACATACCCACGTAGCTGCTCAATTCACTTTCTCTGCCTAACAGCGATGGTCCTTCACCTTTAATTTCTGGAACTTCGTGGGGAGTTTCTTCACTGCCAGGGTTCAAAATGGCTTCCGTCACCTCATCATCAGCAATTACTTTGTCTATATCCTCTTGGTTTTTCTCCTCTTGTGGGATCTCTGAAACATGAAAAAAAGAACATTATATGCTTTCCAGCAGCATTGAATAGCACCTGGGCTGAAAATATAATTACCAGCTTAAAAATAAAGTATATACCAAGAATTCCTCCATGACTAGTGTAGGGCTCTCAGTACCTTTAACTGTGGTGTTAAGTTCTCAGGCTAACAAAATGGTTTCTCTGTAATGTTACTTAATGCTGTAATGGGTTTCTGTAGCTGGAATGTTTGGGTTATAACTGCAAATAAGGGGGGAACTGACCAATGGAGAATTGTTATGCTATCTTGTATCTGTGAGCTGAGTGGGAGTTCGCGATCTTTTTCGGGAGGTGAGCGAGGAGGGCGGACGTGTGAGGAGCGGACAGCGGTTCCAGAGTGACGGATACTGGGCATCGGCGGTTCGGACAGTGGCCAAAGGCTCAGAAGGTCATTGTGGATGGAACCGGAGGCATGAGCTCCAACGTATTAAAATGTTATGTGCACAAACTGATAGACTTACTGATTTGGCACCTTTAGGTTATCTGTTTCCACTAACACATCAATAAGAAATAACTATAAAGTTGTAATTATTTACTCACATTTGGTGTGTTGTCCGGTATTTGTGTTGCGAGCGTGTACTGGGGGGGCATTGCACCGTATTTACACCAAAGTATTGCACTGTTGGCGGGGCAACAGTGGTTCACCCTAGGCGAATGGGGGTAAATTGGGGGCACGGATACTACACTAGTATCAGTGCCTCTCCTTACCTAAGCAGAATCAGGCAGGAAAACTATGGGATTTTCTTTTAATTAAGGGAATTAGGGGGAATTTCCTTAATTTCCCTTAAACATTTCTTTAGTTTCAGATGCGATAGTCAATCTGTAATGTACACCTGGACAGCACAGAGGCATAGTTAGTCGTGCTCCTGCTTCACAATTCCAGCAAACAGTTTCAATCCTGACTTCTGGTGCTGTCAGTGTGGAGTCTGAACGCTCTCCCTATGGCTTCTTGGGTCGCTCCAGATCATCTAGGTTCCTTTCACATCTTAAAGGCGAGCAGGTTGATAGGTCAATTGACCAGATCGTGACTTTCAGCCAAAATCACACTCCTTCTCACCTTCCTGTTCATCCTTCTGCCCAAGAGGTCCAGCAGCAGATGCCTGGATTTCTTGTGTCTGTGAATCTCCAGCAGCCTCAGTTTCCTCTACGTTTTCTTCAATAACTTGGTCTAAGGTGAGCAAGAATAAAACATTTTTTACAGTGTGCTTTAAAACCAGGATAAGTCAGAATCAATATATATTACATTTTAAAAATTGCATCATCAATAAAGATCACGCTGTTACAGAACACTTTCACACTTCATGCATTCCCCAATGTCATCATTATCAGCGATAGAGTCACAAGACGAGTTCAACAAGAAACTCCACATCAGGCTGGACAAAGCAGCCCATTTCATCAGTACACCATCAAGCACCCTAAACATTTGTCTGCTCTGTCTTTGGCCAAAGTCCATAAAATGCAAAGCACTTAATCACCTACAGGAACACACCTACAGCAATACACTCATGAACTATTATTTCAATCACTTTCAATTCCCTGGTCCTGATCGCTATGGGCATTCAGTCCCCATACACCAGCAAGGCCTCAGAGTTCTCCACTTCTTCCTGGACATCAGACCTAAACAGTTCCCTTCCAACACCCTCCTACTCCATCTGGTGGAGCTGGTTCTCACTCAACAATTTCTCCTTCAGCTCCTCCCATTCTCTCCAAATTAAAGGCATAGCCATAGGCACTCACATGGGCCGCAGCTATGCCTGCCACTTCGTCATCTATGTGAACCAGTCCATGTTCCAAGTCTACACTGGTAATCCTCCCCAACTCTTTCTCCGCCACACCCATGACTGCATTGATGCTACTTCCTCCACCCATGCTGAGCTCATTAATCCCGCCAACTTTGCTTCCAATTTCCAACCTGCCCACAAATGCTACCACAACCACTTGGTCAGCTATTCTGCACAGCATCTTGCCAACCCAAGACTGCCAGCCCCAGGACATGGAAGCCAGTTTCACAGTAACAGCAATGACCCTGCTCATTACTCTCCTCATTTGAAAATCTATCATCCTTCCTGCACTGTCACTCGGTTCATATCCTGAAACTTCCCAGCCAAAAGTACAGTGGAAGTACTGCAGCAGGTCAAGAAGGTAGCTCACCTTTGCAAGGGCAGTTAATACATGCTGATCTTGCCATGATTAATAAAAGAAACATATACAGTCCTAGAGTTAAATTCAGACTTTCTCATTAATTGGACAAAGTAAATCCCTTCCTGGATACACAAGAGACTGCAGATTTTGGAACGTGGAGCAAACACCAAACTGCTGGAATGATGCCAGCATCCGTGAGGGGAAAGGAATTATCAGATCCCCTTCCCTACCTGGTTCTATCTGCCCTTCATCTCTCCCACAAAGGGTCCCATTATCACCTCCGTATCTATCAGACTCCAGCACGCAGCCTTTGCGCCTCTGCTTCAGCCTCACCCCTCCCTTCACCTGCTTCCTTCTGTCCATCATTCTTCACCTCTATTGTGATCCGCCTATCACCTACTGACCGCCTTCCCCTTTTCCTTTCTGCGCTGGCTTCATTCCCGCCCCGCTCTCAGTCCCAATGTAGGGTGGCAACCCAGTACATCGACAACTCCTCTCTCCCCACAGATGCTGATTGATCCACTAAGTTGCTCCAGCAGTTTGATTCATAGTCATGAGAGAATAGAGGACAGAAAATTGCAGAAGATTTATATCATAGCTGAGAATGCAATCTGGGTTGAATCTAATTCAGAAGCTGGAGAGGGAAGATGCCAGGTTTTGGATGTTCTAAACTGAAATGCTACGTCCCCTTGATCCAGCAGCACTACTTGAAGAGCAGAAATCCCTAGTGGCATGGTTGGCCTCCTTGAAACAATCACCATTTAGTTTGATTATTAATTATTAATTTTCCATTTGTTACAGGTTACGCACAAACCCATTGATGGATATGACAATTTGCCAGCAGGAATTGTGTTTCCAACAATTATATATCGTGAATATTACTGGGAGAAAACTATCCACAAGAATCCATGAACATCCAGAGTAGCAATGATTTCATTCTCCTTTACACTTGTGTACTGGAAATGACATTAAACAATCTTGAATCTTGAAAGAAATATAATTATCAAGCCCATTTTTACCACTCCGGGTTCCGACAGCAAACTCACCTTCCTTCAAGTAGGTTTGGTTTGTTCCTGTCTGCTGCTATTAGAGAGAAAAAAATGAACATGTCAAAAGACTAGGACAATATAGCTATAAAGAGCTTCAAGTTCATTGATGTCTTGACCATTGCAATAGCCAGTCTCAGCCTTAGAACAGTTCTGAAGGTATATAGCATTTATAAAACAGAAAGAAAACTCCTGGAGAAACTCAGCAGGTCAAGAAGCATTTGTAAGGACATCCCTTTGATCACATCCTTATCTGGGGTCTCGACCTGAGACACTGAATCAGAATCAGGTTTAGTATCACCGGCACATGTCGTGAAATTTGTTGTTTTTGTGGCAGCAGTACGTTGCAATATGTAATAATAGAGAAAGCTGTGAATTAAATAGTTACCGTAAATGAAATAAGTAGTGCAAAATAAGAAATAAGAAAGTAGGGAGGTAGTGTTCATGGGTTCAATGTTCATTTAGGAATCAGATGGCAGAGGGAAAGAAGCTGTTCCTGAATCGCTGAGTGTGTGTCTTCAGGCTTCTGTACCTCCTTCCTGATGGTAGCAGTGAGAACAAGGCCTGATCTGTGCGATGGAGTCCTTAATGATGAATGACACCTTTATGAGACATCGTTCCTTGCAAACGTCCTGAATACTACGGAGGCTAGTGCCCATGATGACTACGTCTACAACTCCCTACAGGTTATTTTGATCCTGTGATGTGGCCCACCGCCCCCACCCCTGCCAGATAGTGATGGCCAACTCTTTGCCTCCACGGTTGCTGCTTGACTTGCTGAGTTCCTCCCTTAGTTTGTATTTTGATCCAAATTCCAGGATCCTTGGTCTTCTGTGTCTCCTCATTTCTTTCTGAATCCTTTTGTGCCTCCTGTCTAGTCCTGATTCACTTTCTCGGCACACTATGCACTATACTCCCAAATCTCTCATTTTTGTACTCATTCCAGATTTGTTCCAGTTAATTTATATTCTCTCCCCTTCATATTCATCTCTATTAAATTTAATCTGCAGATTACTTGCCTGTTCCACCAGCTTGTCTATACCTCTGTGAAATTTATTATTATCCTTGGAGTTCATAGATTTCCACATTTGGAAATTGTGAGGTAGATAAATATCTGCAGAGAGGGGGTAGGTGGGACTAATTAGTTTGGGTCACGCAGTGTGAAATCGTTGGACCAAATGCCACTTGTTCCCCCGCCGGTACAGCTGTTGATGTAGAGCTCCTGTCACACAGCTCCAGCGCTCCGGGTTCAATCCGGAGCCGTGATGCTGTCTGTGTGGAGTTTGCATAAGTTTCCTCCAGGTTTCCCCGTTTCCTCCCACATCCTCAAGATGTGCGCGTTGGTAGATCGGCCGCTGTAAATTGTGTGAAGGTGAATGCCAGAAGTAGAACTGGAACTGGAAACGGTTTACTATTGTCACGTGTCCCATAGAAACAAGTCCTGCGGCCCATTATATCTGTGTCTACCGTGATGCCAAATCACAATAAATACACACAAAATGCTGGAGGAACTCAGCAGGTCAGGCAGCATCAATGGAAAAGAGTCTTGTCGATGTTTCGAGTTCTGCCAGCATTTTGTGTGTATTCCCCGGATTTCCAGCAACTGCAGATTTTAATAAAAACACAAAATGCTGGCAGAACTCAGCAGGCCGGACAGCATCTATGGGAGGAGGTAGTGACGACGTTTCGGGCCGAAACCCTTTATCAGGAGCCTGCAGATTTTCTCTTGTCTGTGATTTGACTACCCCCTCGTCAATGTCTCATAACTTTATATACTTATACCGGTCCGTCCCTTAGTCAAGAGGAATTAATAAGAATATATGTAAAATAAACTGAGATCAGTCCTTGATTAGACCGAAGCGCCTGTTTCTCCGCTCTTATCCGAATGAAATAGAACTCGTCCAGATCGCCAATCAGAGTACGAAATCTCATGTCAATCACAATTAAAAGCCAATGGCTATTCAGAAAGGGCGGGAATTACTTTGACTAACATGTTCATAAACCAATAGCTGAGTTCTTAGGGCGGGATCTCAACCAGGGTCTCGTTAAGCTTGTAAATAAGGCGCAGATTTGATTATGTAGACACCAGATGCTGAAATCGGATCAACACAGAACCTGCCGGGGGTACTAAGTGGGTTGAACAGCATCTGTGGGGGAAGATTTGACGACGTTTCGGGTCGAAACCCGCAACACGACAGATTTGATTACAGTACAGTGTACCTGTTAGATCGAAGTTCAGATAAAAAGTTGGAATCGTTAATTTGTAATTTGTAATCGAAACTACTTTAGATTGCGTCTGAAAGATCTGTCGAGATTAAAACTCAGTAAACTGCGCGCAACTCATATTTACCTCACTTAACTCCACCATGTTGGCGTTTCAGTTGCTATGGTGATCCCAGCGGTCACCGCGGCACCACCAGCCTGGATTTAAAGGGACCGTCACTAGGGTTTTCTCAAAAGTTCAACGCAAATTTATTATCAAAGTACAGATATGTCACCACATATAATCCTGAGATTCATTTTCTTGCGGACATACTCAATAATTCCAATAACCATAATAGAATTATTGAAAGATCGCACCAACTGGGCGTACAGCCAGTATGCAAAAGACAATAAAATGTGCAAATATAAAAATAAATAATAACAATAAATAAATAAGCAATAAATATCGAGAACATGAGATGAAGGGTCTTTAAAAGTGAGGTCCGTAGGTTGTGGGAACATTATAATGATGGGGCAAGTGATGTTGACTGAAGTTAGCCCCTTTGTTTCAAGAGCCTGATGGTTGAGAGGCGATAACTGTTCCTGAACCTGATTATACGAGTCCTGGGGTTCCTGTACCTCTTTTCCTGATGGCAGCAGCGAGAAGAGTATGATCTAGGTGGTGGTTGTGGAGCGGGGTCCTTGATGATTAATGCTGCTTTCTTGCAACAATGCTCTTTGTAGATGTGATACCTGTGATGGACTGGGCCATATCCACTACTTTTTGTAGGAACTTCTAATCAAAGTATCATGGGGAGTACCGATTGCTGGGAAGGAAGTTATCAACCAGTTAACCTACCACTAGTGTTAGAAATCTAAAATAAATGATATTATAACAGAATACCTCAGAACGATAGAACAATATATTAATGTAAGGAAAATGTTTTCTATCCTGCTGGATTTCATTGAAAAAATGTAACCAACAGATCAAGGGAAATAAGTGGATGTGACGCATTTAGATTTTAGGAAAAAGGTTAGAATAAGTTTCACACAGATTGCTCAACAAGGGTAGATCATGTGGATTAAGAACTGGTCATCAGAAAACGAAATGAGGAATCAACAGATTCCCAGCTTGGCAGGCTATGACTAGGGGGTGCCACATGGATCATTACTTGGGACCCAGTTATTCACAGTCTCTATCAACAGTTGGGATGAAGGATTAAATGTCATATCTGCAACAAAAGTGTATAGTTCACATTTTCAGCATCTTCTGTTTTTAAAAAAAATTCATGTCATATTTCAAGTTAGCTTATGATAATAAACCAAGGAGAGAATTAAAGACCATTCAGTAGATGTGGACAAGCAGAGTGAGTGAGAACATGACAGGCAAATATAATGTGCAAAAGTTTATGGAGTCTGCTTTGTAAATAATAGAAAACACAAGAATTTGTGAAATGGTAGAGATTACGTAGTATTGATGTTCAAGAGGACTGTTGCATGGTAAAAGACTAATCTAAAGACTAACATGCAGTTACTATGATTAAGAGCACAAATGGTATATTAACCTTTATTACTAAAGGAATTAAATAGAAAAGTAAGGATACCTTATTGCAATTGCATAAGGCCTTCTTGAGACCAGCTTTGTGTACAATTGTTCTCCTTACCCAAGGATATATTTGCCATAGACATGTTAATTCACGAGACTAATTATAACGATGATGAATGTGCTATACAGAAGGATTAAGTAGACAGGCACAGTTCAGAATGAGAAATCTCTTTCAAAAATATGGTATTCTTAAAAGGCTATAGAGATGAAATGCAAGGAAGTTTCTTCCCTAGCTGAGGAGTTAAGGGCTAGGGGACAATTTCAGAATAAGGGTCAAGCCCATTTGGACTGAGACAGGAAGAATTTTCTTCATATAGAGGGTGATGAACTTTTCAAAGTTCTAAGTAAATTTATAATCTAAGTACATATATGACACAATATACAACCCAGATAGTTATTTTCTTGTGGGCAATCACAGTAAATACAAGAAACAACAGAATCAATGAAAGCAACACACACAAAATGCTGGAGGAACTCAGCAGGTCAGGGTAGCATCAATGGAAAAGAGTAAACACTCAATGTTTTGGGCCAAAACCCTTCATCAATACTAATGAATCAATGAAAGACCACACCCAACAAGGACAACAACCAATGTGAAAAAACACAAACTGTGCAAATACTAAAAGAAAAAGATAATAATAAGCAATAAATATTGAGAACATGGGATGAAGAATCCTTGAAAGCGAGTCCAGTTCAGTGATGGGGTGAGTGAAGTTACCCCTATTTCAAGAGCCTGATGGTTGAGGGGTGATAACTATTCCTGAACCTGGAAATGTGGGTCCTGAGGCTCCTGTACCTTCTTCTAAAAACAGCTGTGAGAAGAGAGCATGGCCAGGATAGTGGGGGTCCTCGATGATTGATGCTGCTTTTTTTGCAACAGTGCTCAACGGGGGGTGGGGGGTGTGAATGTTATGGAATGGGCTGTATCCACTACTCTTTGTAGGATTTTCTGTTCAAGGACATTTGTGTTTCCACAGATGATGATGCAACCAGTCAACATACAGTCCATCACACATCTATAGAAGTTTATCAAAGTTTTAGATGTCATGCTGAATCTTCACAAACTTTTAAGTAGAGCCGATGCTGTTCTTCCTTCGTAATGGCACGTACATGCTGGACCCAGAACAGATCCTCTGAAATGGTAACAGCATGGAATTTAAAGTTGCTGACTCTCAACCTCTGATCCCCTGATGAGGACTGGCTCATGGACCTCCAATTTCCTCCTCCTGAAGCCATTTCCTTGGTCATGCTGATGTATATTTATTTTGTGTGATTTTCATACAAGGCCAAGACAATGCATACTGCATTTAAACAAAGCTCCACAATTTTCAAAATAAATTGTTGAAAGCAGTTAAAACACCCGAGTTGGATGTAAAGGAAGGCAGATTGCTATTTCAAATAAACCTTTCACAATTCTTCCAAGATATCCCAGTGCACTTCAGCCTCTCAAGTAATTAGTGGAATTTATTACCACAGGCAGCTGTGGAGGCCAGGTCATTGAGTGTATTTAAGACAGAACTTGATAGCTTCTTGATTGAACGTGGCATCAAAGGTTACGGGGAGATCATCAGTGAGTGGGGCTGGGCTGTGGAGGATCAGCAGATTCAATGGGCCAAATGGCCCATTTCTGTTCCTATGTCTTATGGTCTTAAGTACTTTATAAGCTTACTTATAAGTTTACTTACACCTTATTTATCCTCTGTTTTGTCAGTCCTTTAAATCAGGTAAACTCCCTCAATCTTTTTATGAAGCTTTTATTTCTCTTATTCTTAAAAAAAAATAAAAATCCAGCTGAATGTTCTTCATACAGACCAATTTCTTTATTAAATGTTGATGCAAAAATTTTAACCAAAATCTTAGCTCAAAGACTTGAAAATATTCTACCATCTATTATATCACATGACCAGACAGGATTTATTAAAATTTAATATACGTCAGTTATTGAATGTGATATATTCACCATCCAAAAAAATATCAGAGTGTATATTATCCTCAGATGCAGAAAAAGCCTTTGATAGGATTGAGTGGAATTATCTTTGTAAGACCTTATTTTGGGCCTAATTTTATTCGTTAGGTTAAATTAATCTACTTGTCTCCTACCGCTCAGGTTATTACTAACTCCCAAATTTCTAAGCCCTTTAAATTACAGCGGGGAACTAGACAAGGATGTCCTCTTAGTCCTTTACTTTTTGCTTTAGCTATAAAACCGTTAGCAATAGCACTTCGAGAATCTAAGGACATTTCTGGTATACTAAGGGAAGGTATGTCTCATAAAATTTCATTATACGCTGATGATATTTTACTTTTTATCTCACTGAAACTTCTTTACCTTTGGTTCTTTCTTTAATCTCCCAGTTTAGTTCTTTTTCAGGATATAAGCTGAACCTACATAAAAGTGAGCTATTTCCTTTAAATGACCTAATGTCATCAAGTGCCAAATTTCCGTTCAAAGTTGTTACAAGTCAATTTACATATCTAGGTGTAACAATTACTAAAAGCTTCAAGAATTTATTTAAAGAAAACTTAAACCCCTTATTGAATTATGTGAAAAAGACGCTTTCTAAATGGTCCCCTCTTTCTTTATCCCTAATTGGCCAAATTAATTCGATTAAAATGAAGATTCTTCCTAAATTTTTAAATCTTTTTCAGGCCTTACCTATTTTTATTCCTAAGACGTACTTTGATTCTTTAGATTCAATTTTAACCTCTTATATTTGGAGTAATAAACAAGCTCATTTAAGTAAAGTTTACCTACAAAGAAATAAAGAGATGGGTGGATTAGCCCTACCCAATTTTAGGTTTTACTATTGGGCTGTCAATATAAGGAATATTACTTTCTGGTCCTATTGTATTTATCGTAAAGATTGCCCATCATGGGTTTCCTTAGAAGTTAATTCTGTAAAAAATTCCTCTATTGTCTCTCTTCTTGGATCATACTCTTCTTTTTCAGCAAATAAAACAACAGATAACATAATTGTTAAGCAAACTTTAAGGATCTGGTCTCAATTTAGAAAATTTTTTGGTTTAGCGAATTTTTCATTATCATCTCCCATTCTCCTTAATTATTTTTTTATCCCTTCCATGACTGATAAAGTCTTTAAAGATTGGGATGAATTAAGTGTTTTTGGGACCTGTTTATCTCAGGATCTCTTGCTTCATTTGACCAATTGTCAAATAAATTTGTACTCCCAAAATCACATTTTTACAGATACCTTCAAATTAGAGATTTTCTACGTTTCCAATTAGCTACTTTTCCTATAGGTCCTGATAAAAATTTACTGGATGATCTTTTAAATTTAAAACCTTTTGTTAATGGTTCTATTACCGGTATCTATAACTTGTTGATTGATTCTAGACAAGACTTTTTAGATAAAATAAAAAAAGCTTGGGAGGGTGACCTAAATTGTCAGATTTCTGATGATAGATGGAATAAAATTCTTAAACTGGTTAATAAATCATCTTTCTGTGCTCGTCATTCTCTTCTACAATTTAAAATGGTTCATATAGCTTACATTTCTAAACAGAAGCTCTCCGGTTTTTACCCGAATGTTTCGCCACTTTGTAATAAATGCAACTCTGCTGATGCCTCTTTAATTCATATGTTTTGGTTTTGCCCTACAATTGAAAAGTTTTGGCGGGAGGTATTTCATACCTTCTCTCAACTTTTTAGGGTCCAATTTGCCCCAAATCCCCTTACTGCCTTGTTTGGTATTATTGCAAATGAAGATATAACTTTAAATACTCCTAACCTACAGGTTTTAGTTTTTACCTCTCTTTTAGCAAGAAGAGCAATCTTGCTTAAATGGAAGGAGTCTACCCCTCCTACACATCTTCAATGGCTACGTGATATTATGTCATATTTAAATTTAGAAAAGATCCGCTGCTCAGTCTTAAATTCGAAACAATCTTTTTATGATATTTGGGGACCTTTCCTAAATTACTTTTCCAATTTATAAAGTTTAACAGTGCACAGACTTTTATGTATATTTTTATCTTCTCTTCTTAAGTGAATATGTTTTTTTTCTAATTATCCATTGTCATCCATCAGCTTTTTTCTTTGGTAGTTGGTAGGGGGTTGACTTTTTTATATATATATATATATAACTAAAAATTTCTTTTATGATGTATGACCTATCTTTAAATTTTTGATTACAGAGTGGTATACTTTTATGTGTTATGCTATAACATTTTGATCAATTTTATTACAATATATGAACGTACACAAGTTATGTTGAGATGTATCTATGTGTTGCACTCTGTAAATCTTTTTTTTCCTTCTGAATAAAAATATTGTAAAAAGAAAAAAGTACTTTATAAGCAAGTCTTTGTTGTCATGTAGGAAATGTGGCTGCCAATTAGGCAGGATTGTACTAATCATTTTTAGTAGCATTGAGTGAAGAATAAATATTGGCCAAGCCTAGAGCAGGCCTCAGTTCAAAATCTCATCTAAAGGATGGTCCCAGCAACAGTCCATTTCACTTTGTCAGTTTAGAGTTTCTCTATCCCCGAATTGAAACTTGAACCCTTCAGATGTTGATTAATGTACCCAACACAGATAGTAATAACTTAACTTTTCGAGTTATGAACAAACACTCACTTCTCCTTTAGGACAGATGTGTACTGTGAAGTGGCAAAATTGGTACAATAGTCCTCATTTTAAGCAAAATAAAAACAAGAGATCTATTAATTGAACCAATTCTGTTTACTTTGTAACACAAAAGGATCGAACAATACAATAATTCACCTCAATGAATAGTCTTAAAACTGCAGTGTTTTCTGATTAGGTCCTTGGATTATTTGATTGAAATTGAGTTACCACCCATTTCCAAAATGTGTAAATAGGAAATTTATTGAAGTTTTATGCAACATTGGCATAAAGCAAGTAATGTCTACAGAGCGTTTAGAAAGCTATCACAGGAAGCTGAAATACTGGTGGTTATAGATCTACCCTTGCATGATGTTGATGATATACTTGCAGTGGCACAGAAGAATAGCATTCATTCATGAACATTCAATAATTTACCCTAGAATGCCTTAGAACACTAGATATGGATAATGACAACAGACAAGTACAGGGATGCCTTTAAAAATCCATGCCCTACATTAATGCAATGCAGATGTGAAATAGTGTGGAAAAAGAAAGTTCTATAGTTTGGATGAGCTCCAGAGCAATTGTAACAGACACCCCAATAAAAGTTAGATCTTGTTGTTCCTTTTTGCACCTTGTGCCGCTTTGGGTGGCAATCTTTTCCATTTCCTTAGCATGTCTTTTTTTTAAAAAAAAACGAGGCTGAGTTGCTACCTTAACACTCAACCCAGCAAGGATGGAAAGCATGCAAGGAGACTATTGCCCGAGACCGTTGGCCTCAAAGTCCAGTGCTGATGCCACTACACTACCAGCTTTTACAGAGAAAAGCTTAATAAAACAAAACAAACATTTTTAACATTACATTGCACATTTGCAAAAAGATGTATTATCAAGCTTTTTTTCTCCAATCTATTTCCAAGAAATTCATTAAGGGATGTGATCAGTGGAACCACTTATTATCAGTCCTGTCAAAGTTCTGCCTCTGTATACACACCAGTACTGATACAGTACCAAAATTATTCATGTAAAATAGGAAGTTAAGCGTTCACTTAAAGGAAGACTGGGCAGAGATACTACCGAGGGCTATATGTACAGACACCCACAACACAAAAAAAGGGAATATTTTTTGACAATAGTTTCAGTAGACATCAATGGGAGAATGAGCCCTCTCACCCTGCCACAAACTTAGCAATTCAGTTGAGCTAAGAATACGAAAGGGACTTTATAACTGCTAACGCATGACCTCTGATACCCAATTTGCTCCAAACTTTTTTAAATTCACCAATCCAAAACTATTTTCTCTAACTGTTAGTGCTACAGGTTGAAACTCTTACTGTTGGAGACTCCTGTGTTTAAATTATACAAGTGAAAATGATATTTTCTCCAACATTTCCTGCAAAATGTCTCTGTAAATCATTACCCCTTATCCTTGAAGCAGTTATCTTTTAATTCTGGTTTTGATAATGCTTGCAAGCATGCAGCAAGTCTAATCTTCAGCCACAGTGTTTGAAAGCTCACGAGTAAGGGTCTGTTTTCAGTTGCAAAATTCCTAACCACACAGGTTATAGGGTTGAGTTACATCATAGGAATAACAATTTTATAAATCAGTGTTTTCACATAAACATTCATGTTACAGAAATGTATTTATATTTTAAAAAAGCAAACTTGGGATGCATTTAGACATGAATCTCAAAGAACACGGCTGAGAGGTTGGTAATCTAGGACAAGGAGGGGCCAAGTCTGAGTTAGTTATAAAAGACCTTCCATTTCTTTCATGAAAGACTCGTATATGTCATCCTTTGTTTGAATTGAGACAGCTGGTGAAGCCTTTGGTACTGGCTTTGTTGGAGCGACAACCTCTTCCTCTCCTTTCTTCAGTGGCGCCTGACTCTTACTTTCTCGCTTGACTCTCAAGGCGGTGGGCACAAAGCGGGTGATCTCTGCCTTAGGATTGGTGATTTGGGGCTTTGCACTGATCGTGGCGATAGCTTTCTTCTCGATGGTGGTGATGTTCTCATCCATCTTCGGCCGCTGGATGAGACTTGGAGGAGCACTGAGGACACCGGGGTTCGGCACTGGGGCTGGTGGGAACAATCCTGGGGGCGCAGGACCAAGTGGAGGAGCCAAGGGTGGGCGTATCATACCTGGCCGAGGAGGTGGGATACCTTAAAACAGAAAGGGAAATTTAGACAACTCCAGAAAATCAATGAATAATTACATTTCCTTAAACAATGATAATTAAATACATTTCAATACAAATTTCCTTTTGTTTCACTGTCTGGATAGAGTGCTTATGATTCACCTGACTCTTCAAATACCACTTTTGATTTACTGTAACTTGTTCAGAGTTAGTACGTTATTTCCACTGTACCTCACAGAAATTGCTATAAGACTACACAAATAAATACATTTTATTTCCACATCATATTCTTTAAAGTACTGATTCTGTGCAACAACAAATATCACTTACAAGCATTTATAATTTACTTCATCTGCTTTATAAAAGGTAGCCTTGAACACCAAAGTCAGCATGTGGAAGGAGGCGATGCAAGAATACCAAGTGACCGCACATTAGGCAGCACAGATGTCGAACTCAAGTTCAAAGTCTGATGAGTTAAGGGAGTGGGACAATGCTTCAGGACTCACACCACCAAGTTCAGGTAGTTATTAGCCCTCTCAGTCCTATCAGTCACTTGAACCAAAAGGGGTAACTTCACTTGCTCCATAATTAAAATGTTCCCACAACCTATGGACTCACTTTCAAGGACTCTTCATCTCCACATTTATTGCTTATTTATTATTATTATTTCTTTCTTTTTGTATTTGCACAGTTTGTCGTCTTCTGCACTCTGGTAGGGTCTTTCACTGATTCTGTTATGGTTAGTATTCTATGGATTTATTGAGTATGCCTGCAAGGAAATGAATCTCAGGGCTGTATATGGTGGCATATATGTACTTTGATAATAAATTTACTTTGAACTGTATTAAGTGGGACATATACGACCCACTAACAGGTATGATACAATTAGAGAAGACACAGGACATTGCAAATGCTGGAATCTGGATCTAAAAACCTGCTGTGGGAACACATTAAGTCACCTGGGGAGGGAAACAGTTGACGTTTTGGATCAAGGATCTTCACCTGAACTGAAACAGCCTTTTGACCGCAGTTCATAAGCATATCTCATCCGCCAACTCCAATTTATTTGAACTTACCCGGGGGTGCAGGTGGTGGCAATCTTGGAGGGGGTCCTCGGGGTGGTGGGCCTGGAGGAAGGCCTGGCGGGGGTCCTGGTGGTGGGCCTGGAGGTCGCCCTGGTGGTGGTCCAGGAGGAAGCAAGCGTGGAATCGGTCCTCTGATTCCAGGCAACCCTGGTGGTCGTATGAATGGAGGTGCCCCTGTGATAAACAGTACACAGTTAAGTCAGAATAAACAAGTACATGAATTAATCCTGTTATTTACAACGTAACAACCATTACTCTAACAAAGAAAGGAATGAAAATAGGGAACTACAGACAAACTAGCTTGATATCAATGGTGGGTAAAAGGCTGCAATCTATTATTATAGTAACAGAGCTCAAAAATAATAGATTGCAGAGTCTGCAAATCTGTCAGTGTTTTTTCATGAGAATGGATTAGTGGAACAGATAAAACTAGTTGATATATTTGGACTTTCAGCTGGCCTTTGTGAAAACAGATCTAAAGTACTCATTAAATTCTTCTGCCACTTCTCTGTTTCCCATAACAATTTCACCCAATTCATTCTTCAAGAGCCCAACATTGTTCTCAACTATCTTCTTTCTCTTCACATACCTAAAAAAGCTTTTGCTATCTTCCTTTATATTCCTGGCTAGCTTGCATTCGTACCTCATTTTTTCTCCCCGTATTGCCTTTTTAGTTAAGTTCTGTTATTCCTTAAAAACTTCCCAATCATCTGTCCTCCCACTCACCTCAGCTCTGTCATACTTCCTTTTTTTTAATGCTATGCAATCTCTGACTTCCTTTGTCAACCACTGTGGCCCCTTTCCCTCCTTTGAATCCTTCCTTCTCTGGGGGATGAACTGATTTTGCACCTTGTGCATTATTCCCAAGAATATCTGCCATTGCTGTTCCACTGTCTTTTCTGCTAGGCTATCCGTCCAGTCAACCTTGACCAGCTCCTCCCTCATGGCTCCATAGTTTCCCCTGTTCAACTGCAACACTGACACCTCCAAGCTGCCCTTATCCTTCTCAAATTGCAGATAAAAACATCATATTATGATCACTATCTCCTAATGGCTCCTTTACTGCAAGATCGTTTATCAAATCCTGTTCATTACATAACACTAAATCCAGAATAGTCTTGTCCCTGGTCGGCTCTCGTACAAGCTGTTCCAAGAATGCATCCCGTAGGCACTCTACAAACTCCCTATCCTGGGGTCCAGCACCAACCTGATTCTCCCAGTTCACCTGCATGTTGAAATCCCCCATAACTACTGCGACATTATCTTTGCCACATGCCAATGTTAACTCCCTATTCAACTTGCACCCAATATCCATGCTACTGTTTGGTAGCCTGTAGACAACACCCATTTGGGTCCTTTTGCCCTTACTGTTCCTCAGTTCTATCCACACAGACTCTACTTCTCCTGACCCTATGTCCCCCCTTGCAAAGGACTGAATCTCATTCCTCACCAACAGGGCCACCCCACCCCCTCTGCCCACATTTCTGTCCCTACGATAGCACGTATACCCTTGTACATTCATTTCCCAGGTCTGATCTCCCTGCAGCCATGTCTCCGTTATCCCAACAACATCATAGTTACCCATTCGCACCTGAGCTTCAAGCTCATCCGCCTTATTTCTGACACTTCGTGCATTCAGATATAGAATTTTTAGCCCATTTCTCCTCTCTCTGTTTGAATCGCTGCCTATTGTGCTTAACCCAGCTCCCCGAACTCCCATCGGGCTATACGCCCCTAGAATTTTGTTGTCCTTCCTAAATTTACTTATTCTTTCAACACATTTAACTCCATGTTCCGTCAGACCATCCCTCTGTACATGTGTCGTCCTCATCACTTGTTCCGCCTCACCTTTCTCTACTACACACTTAATATTCCAGAACCGTGTAGTCCCCACCTGTCCTTCATTCTTCCTCTTGCTATCCTCTCTCACATTCTGGATCCCCGCCTCCTGCAAATTTAGTTTAAACCCCCCCCCCCCCCCCCCAAGAAGCACTAGCAAACTTCCCTGCAAGAATGTTAGTACCGCTCCAGTTCAGGTGTAAACCGTCCCTTCGGAACAGATCCCACCTTCCCTGGAACAAAGCCCAATTATCTACAAACCTGAAATCATACATGGCGGAATAGTCATTTCTTTAGTAATGGGGATGTGAAAATATGTATATGTTGTTTGTATGCCGTATTTATGGTAGATACTTGTTTATTTTTTAATATGATTGTAACTACATTGTGGAGTGCATCGTATTCTAATTTGTGTGTAGTCTTAACTTTGTTGGTAATTAAAGATATATGTCCCAATCAACACACGCAAAATGCTGGGGGAACTCAGCAAGCCAGGCAGCATCTGTGGAAAAGAGTACAGTCGACATTTCTGGCCTGCTGAGTTTCTCCAGCAGTGTGTGTGTGTAGGTTGGATTTCCAGCATCTGAAGATTTCCTCTTATATACGTCCCAATGCCTAAAAAAAAACTCTTTGCCCTCAGTATGAGAGAGATGGGGGCTGCGAAGAGTTACCACTGGACAAGAATAAGTACAGAGCTTTATTGTGTTTACTTGTAGATATCACTTTGTAAATACTTCTATTTTTTTTCTTTTCACTAATTTTTGCAAGTTTGATTTTTGACACACTTAATAAACACCCATGCACTATAGTGCTAGGCGACTCCAGTCAGTTTTTACTTTGGTCGTAACCCACATTTCTAAAACACATATACGTTAAAACATTGTGTTATATGCATTCTTTGCATTAACAACCAACACAGTCTAGTGATGCACTGGGAGCAGCCCACAAGTGGCGTCACACTTCCGACGCCAGCGTAACACAGAACGTCCAACAAAACAAATTGACGCCAAGATACAACAAGACAAACACCACTACAGCAAACCAACCCCTTTCTACTCCCCTACTAGGGATCACTGACCCTCATCCTCACGGTCCTCTGAATGCAGTCCATGAACTTGTGGTTCACAGGTCTTCATCCTCTGCTGATTCTTGTTGATGAGTACAGTATATTAAAATCTAAACTTGTGCATGCCTGATATTAAGGCAATCAATGGATTATGGGGTTTGTGCAAGAAAGTAGCTCTGAGGTAAAAGACCATATATGATCTTAGTGAATGGAGAAGTTAAATGGGCAAATGCCTCTGCTCTTACAACTAATCAAAATAATGAAACTTCTACACACATTTTTCCTCCCTATTTACAATGTTACGGGGTTCCATAAAGATTTCACTTTGCTTTTTAGATTTTCAAATACTTGATTTAATTTAAAGGGACATTCCTTAAATGCCTCTCCCAAGTATGCTGGAACAACCTGCAAGCTGAGTAACCGGACAATCACGGAGAAAGGACAGGAGTCAAAGATTTATTATGGATGGCAGATCTTTTTTCCCCTGAACCAAGCATGGCTGAATATTAAATGGGAGAACTGTCACTAATGAAGAAAGGAGAAATTATTATAGACACAAAGTGAGATAAATAAAGTACTTGGACGTTCAGCATAAGTTAGGTGCAGAGTACAGGTCTCACCACACTGCCAATAATATGCCTCAGGCCAACATGCGCATCCAATTAATAAAAAAAACTAAATTTGCTGTTGGATTTACTTCCCTCCATTCAATTATTTGTATTTTATTTTAACAGGTAATATTATATCCCAACTCAAACATCACTGCTCTTTAGCTGTTCAAGGCTTAGAAATCTATAAGCACACAAGGCAAAGACTTTCGCCACTCTTCCTTCACAGACTTTCACCAATGACAAGATTTGAGAAACAGCTATCCATAACTGTTGGTTAAGAGAAGCATTATTACTCCAACTGCATTGCTAGTTATCACAGAGTAAACTGCTTGCGGGTAAGTTTGAATTCTGTGATGTGGCAAGAGGAATCCATGTTGCATTTTACCTTCCAGTTCCCCACCGGGCTTCAACTGTATTAGCTCAGATCTACCCGAGTTAGGCAGAGCAACTTCAAACATCAACTGGTACGGTAGATAGTGCAAAGACACAGCATGATGCTTATATAAATATATTTGCGATTAACAGGAATTTCAAATGTTCAGTTTCCATCATAAACTGTCACATCATTGGGAGCCATTTCAATACTTCAGTCTTGTTTCTTACCTGGGGGTGGTCCTGGTGGTAGACCAGATGGTGGCCCTGGGGGTCTTAGTGGAGGTGCAGGTGGAGGTCCAAGTGGAGGAGGCCCAGGCATTGGTGGAGCTTGCATCGGTGCTCTGGGAGGCATCTGGGTTGGCGGCGGTACCTGTGGCCCTTCTGGCTGGCTTTCCTCCAGCTGTCGCTTTTCACGACTCTGTTCCTCTGTATCCATCTTCTCTTCTTCGGCGGCTGCCTCAGGAGTGGGCTCCTCTTCCTCCTCCTCCTCCTCCTCTGGGAAATCTTGTCCTGTTAGAAAGCAGATACTGCATTTTAATTTCTAGTTACAACCTTCTTAGAAGCTACACATGCTACCTTTCACTGCATCCTTTTAGATTAATTTCCAAACTAGCTTTGTATTGATGGGAAATACATTTATTTCCATATTTTGGGTCATCACCATTAATGGGAAACAGCTGAGGGCAAGAAGTAATCCTGAAGTAACTCAACCAGTGACACCCTGTTGCTCCATCAACCAGCACCCAACCAGTGGTTATATATTATCCCAATTCAATGAATCCTAATCTCATGCAACAATTCCTTGTGAGAGTTTGCATTATTACATACACAACTAAGCCAAGTACACACTACCCTGGGTAAATTTTACTGACTTAAATTAATTATAAAAATATGTGGCCCTGAATTTCTATAGCTATACCGTGGAGAGCATTCTAACACCGTCTGGTACAATTGGGGGGGGGGGGGTGGGGGGGGGGAGCTACTGCACAGGATTGAAAGAAACTGCAGAAAGTTGTGAACTCAGTCAGCTCCATCATGGGCATTAGCCTCTGTGGTATCCACAACATCTTCAAGGAGTGATGCCTCAAAAAGGCTGCGTCCACCATTAAGGAGCCCCATCTCCCAGGTCATGCCTTGCTCTCATTGCTATCAGGAAGGAGGTGCAGGAGCTTGAAAGCACACACTCAACAATTCAGGAACAGTTTCTTCTCCTGTGCCATCCAATTTCTGAATGGACATTGAACCCATGAAGATTTTTCTTATTATGTATTACATTGTGCCGCTGCTACAAAGACAACAAATTTCACAACATATGCTGGTGATATTAAACCAGATTTCCAAAATTCTACGAGTTCTCTATCAGTCTCCAATTACAACATCAGCAGAAAACAAGAACTCAAGAGAAAACATACAAGATGTATATATTTAAATAAGAGGACCTCTATGGAATTTCAGGGCCCACTTCTGCTTCACAGAAGTGTTTTCTAACTCAAGTCTATTTGACCTTTCAGGACTTCCTTTACACATCACCATCCCGTCCCCCAACAATCCAAATTAATTATCTTCCACTGCATCAATTATCATTCCAGTTCAATTACAAAGGCAAATCCTTTGCCATCTGCCACAGCTGAGCAATCTTCAGGTGATCCTTGGCAGGTAGTTATTTCACATGGTGGGACAAACCTGAACTAATGTATGTAAAGGTATCTCTAGCTTTTGCTCAGCAGCTGAATTTTCCCTGAGATAATACCAAGACCAATGTGAGGGCAAATAAATTATACATTTCAATATTACAGAATTACCTTATAAAAAAAATAATACGAAAGAGAATAATTAGAACATCAGGTCGGTACTGTCTCTTTGAAAGATTAATTAGTCTAGCCAGCTCTTGCACCAAATGGTGGAACAGGTTTAAGGCTCTATGGCCAATTCCTGCTTATTTTTCCTAATTCTGCAAATTCAGGTTCTTGCACAATACCTTTTTATAATGACTTAAATCATTTACTTAAAGGGTGGCAGGGTGAAGATATGTTGCTACCAAAGGAGGTATAAGCATTCCTTCCCTCTACTAGCCTGCAGGTCACCCTTGGGCAAAGTGTGGCACCTGCTTATCCCCCTGATCCCCCCCTAGTCACATGAAGCCACGGTGGTGGATGGTCATATGAGCAGCTGGTGCATACCACAAGTCCTGGTTATATAATCACTGACACCAGGCAGACAATCCCTGAAGAGAATTGATAATGGCTGGGGTCACTATCTTCTAAAGACACTGTCCAGAAGAAGGCAATTGTAAACCACCTCTGTAGAAAATTTTGCGTAGAACAATAATGATCGCCTACATCATACAACACGGCAGATAATGATGATGATGAAAGGATTTAGCAACCACCACTTTAATAAGATCTTTTAGATCCTAACATCTCCAACTTAATAAAAATAACATGTTAATTTCTTACCCTACATCCCACTCTTTAGATGTGTCCAATAACTGGTTCACAGACCTAATGGAATATGCCTTTGTTTGTTTACTTCAATTTCTGATTTTAAATGTTTCCAATCTGTAGTGCTGTAGTATTGCTTTCCCCATTAGTATTATCTGTTGACTTTTTACAAATGTTTTGTCCATGATCAGCCAACTCAGCGTTTTCTGCAGATCAATGCTTGGACTTTTCTGGGCTTGACAGGTAAAGGAAACAATAGGAAAGCTACTTCAGAAGTCACCTAGACTGCTTGCACAAGTTATCTGTATAATATCTCTTAAAGTGCATCAATACCATAATTTCATTCCCTAGTAGATCACTGCTCTCTCAATGAGGGGTATTATTACTCACCTGCCATTCGAAGCATCATGGCCTGCAGAGGAGTCAGCTCCTTCATATTTTTCTTTTTCTTCTTGTGTTTGTCCTGCACATCTGCAAACCGCACAATACGTCCTGGGGGGGGAGCATTGAAATATTTTAATGTTCTTATAAAAAGCAACATAAAATGAAGAACACAGCAGTCAAGCCATGAGGAAGTGCCACCAATCCCCACTCTCATGAAAATACCTGGCTTATCATCGTCCAACCTGTCATCATCTTCATCTCGGTGCCGAAAATCATCATCATCATCACTGTCTTTATCCTTTGAATCATCACTGTCTTCGTCTTGATCTTCTCGATCTCCATCTTGATCCTGCTCCATGCCATCGTTGTAATCATCATCCCCACTGTCTTCCTCCTCCTCATCCTCCTGCATATCCTGAATTGCTAAAAGGCAAAGATCAGGTTGGAATCATATACAGTATCCACAGGCACTACAGAATTAATGTTCCCAAAATTACACTCTCACACTATACGAGCAGTCATTCAGTATCTGAATGAGCCTCTCTAAAAGATGATGTCTTACCAGTTTCAGGATCATAGACGTTATCGTCATCCTTTCCTTTCAGAGGTAAACCTGGAGGAGGGCCCATCCTTCGGGCATAAAGTGCTAACACCTGTGGTGGCGGAGGACCTGGTGGAGGACCGGGTGGCTTCTTACCAGGTGGCAACCGTGGAACCCCATAAGAAGGAAGTGGCATGAGTGTAACAGGTTTGGAGGGTGGCCTGGAGAACAAAAATAGTTATTTATGATGAGTTTTTCCCCTCCTATAAAGTCCAAATTAAAAATTAAAATTCATGCATGTCTGTAATCTCAGGTACTCAGTCTAACATACCATGGGGAGTCAGTACCAGTTATGATAAAACACACAATTTATTTACCCTGACTTCTACATTGATATTAATATTAAAGACTCTGGCCACGCACTTACTACAAGTTTGTCCCAAAATGAACTGATAGACAAATGCAATGCCTTTAATATGAGGGCTGAATTACATCCAACTTTATCTTAACCAACAGATATGATTTTACCTTTGTAATATCACTAGTTATGGATAAGAAAATCATAAACATTTCCACTGTATTTCATTGTACAATCAAACGTGGAAAAGACACTGTATACTAAAGTCTTAAGAACCAAGTCAAAATGTTCTTGCCATCGTACATCTCTCACCTGTAATTGCTCTCAGTGATCAAAGGATGGTATAAACCATTAAAGTAGTGATTTTCATCTAAAGACTAACTTTGTCACAGCAAAATGCCTCATTTGCATCAATCAGTGAGGATTGTGTCAGGCAGCCTGTAAATGATGCCACGCTTCCGGCAGCATCACAGTATGCCCACAAATAATTAACCCTAACAGTGCATCTTCTGAATGTGGGAGGAAACCAGAAACCCAGTGGAAACCCAAGCAGTCATAGGAAGAACATACAAACTCCTTAGAGACAGCAGTAGGTATCAAACCCCAATCTTACAGCACCTCTACTGCCCCCCACCCCGTATGCTACATCCGTACCAGGCAGCTTCAATAAGCAAGAAGCTGACTGTTCACATCACTCCACCTCTCACGCTTAAGCAGCAAAAAGTCCTAATTAACAAACCCATTCTAATCAGGATTTTCCTGGTGTAAGTTGCAAGAAATATTATGTGCCCATAAATTTTTCTTTGATATGTTTAAGATCTAGTACGAGTTTCATATCCTAAACATAATACTTGTATTCCCTGCTCAATTTCTTGACAAAGGAGCTGCTTGTACAATTTAATTACTACTCACCCATAAGCTGATGTTTTCTTCAATATCGATGGTGGTTGAGCTCCTGGGAGGGGTATGTCCTGAATCATGATGTTTGACGGTGCGTGAGGCATATCTGGCAGTGGAATACTCTCCACCTCCACATGCTGGGCATTCTGTTCAGACAACAAGCAAACAAGCCACACTGTAAATAATACTCCTCCACAGAATTTTTTTTTTAAAAAAAAAAGGAAAATCACCATCTTACAGCAACAACAACAATGATCTTTGATGTATATTATTCCAATCGGAGTTACAAACATCCAACAGCAGAGATCAGTTTGGTTTGAATGGTTCCTGAATAATTACCACTTACATTGATCAGGGTGGGGGGGGGGGGGGGGGGGAGGTGGTAAACAGTGGATGACAAAACTGGCTTGATATTTAAAAGTTCTAATGAAACCAAAGGAGAGCAATGTTATCATCAGGGCCTGTTTCAGTACAAGGTACTTATTTTAAATGCACACACTCCTCAATACTTAGCAAAGGCATACCAGTTATTTTAATAATATTAGTTGAAATCATTAGTTACACATTTCTCATTGATAACTGTTCCTATCCGTCATTCCTACTGGGCTCAGACTTCCAAGAGCCTTGTTGTGGTTTGGAGGCTTGCATGCTACAATGACCTAGAGAGCTAGGTTGGTTGGAGTCAGGGCTTTATGCTTTGGCTCTTGGTAGGGTCACCCACGCCAAAAATGTCAAACGGTAGAGGGGTTTACTGGTCCTGCCAGTTCAGGTGTTCAGCTCAGAGCTAACAACCCTAACTGACAAAACAAAATTGTTGCCAAAACAGCAATGAAGAATCCTTCTACCTCTGAGTGTGACAGTATTCCTGAGTCTCTAGCCAAGACTTGCATGACTGAGAGTGGTGAAAGCAAAGAGGAAGTTACTGACATGAAGAAAACTAGAGATGGAGGACCTTCACTGCCACCCTAAATGCCAGCCCCGTAATGGGCAGTAAGTACTGTGCTCAGAGTCTGCTCTCAGTTCTCCCTTGACCTTGAACCTCCTTGACTATAGCCTGACTGCAGAAAGTAGCTACACTCATCCTGTTGATTTCAGTACAGCTCCGTGTGAAAAACATCATCTGTAACTCTGCTCTAAGCGAAAGTCTCTTCAAAAGTAATATCTGGCAATAATTGCAATTGAGAGTCTCACCATGGGCTAGTGCCCTTCTACTGACAAAGTTGGAATCCTCGTCTCCATTCTGAGGCATTAGCCTTCTTTCAGAAGACGGGAAGTAAAGGTGGGTAAACAGCACCTTTGGAAAGGTCAGCAGAGTAATGCTGCTTCCTGATTTAGGTCGAAGTCATCCATTGGACGCTTGTTTACAGAAAGCAGCTGTTTCACAATTTACATTTTATCCATTAGCATTGGGTGTGAAGCAAAAGAAAAAGTGAAGACAGCATAGCACATTATACCCTGGAGTGCATTTAGTGGTTTACCCTGAGAACTACAAAATCGTGAAGCCAACAAAAGAACAGCTGACAGCACAAAAAATTTGCCAGAGATTTACTAGCATCAAATTAATGAAATCCAGTTAGATACCTCATTCAGATGATGTGAACAGAGTTGCTTTGTATGTATTTAAATCAGAGAATAATTAGACATAAAGTATTGAGTTTATAAAGAATGAAAAATAACAGTAATCAAAATTGTACACAAATTAACTAATCAGAGCATGATTTCCTTAAAACCGATGAGTTAGCTCCTCAGTTACACATTAAAATTGGCAGGTCAGGTTCAACACAGTTCACTGCTGATCAAATCGCTTCATACCCTGCCTGAGCAGCATGCCTCAATGCTATGAGTGAGGTAGCGCTGAACCAAAGTGACAATATTCCTCGACAGATCATGATCTTTGCAAATGATGTTCACAGAGATAAGGAAACAGCTCGCAAAATATTCCCCAATGTCTCCAAACTCACTAATAACTAGTTAAAAGTTGAACAACATACACATTTCATTTACTGCTGCATTCCATATGCACAATAGGGAGATACAGGCCAAAGCAGAAATGCACAGAACAGGGTGTGTTTCCAATAAAGGAAATTAAACATGGGAATGACAAGGTATGTAAAGCAAAATAGTCATTCACTCCAAAACCACACCATTTTATAATCAAGAGCCTTCAATGGAAGCAAATACAAGATAATTCTAGTTAACAAAATTAAACAGCTTAAACACAGAAACAGCTTCTCCCCACCCCTTACCTTCACAGCATCAAAGAACTGGCAAAGTTGCGATCGCTTCTGTTCATATTCCGTCTCAAGTTTCCGCAGCTCCTTATAAAAATCAGTATTTTCCTTCTCATACAGACGCAGGATTCGCTCAAACGTCTCTCGGAGTTTCTTCCGCTTATCTTTCAATACTTTCTCATTAAGCTGGGGTTGTTGAACAGGATTGAACTCTGCAGAAGATTTGTGGAAAAAGTCAGTCATATCCATCCAGCATGGTGCACTTTGATGCATTAAACACTGAAAAGTTGCACATTAAATATCATCAAAAACCTGGTGCAAACATTTGAAAATATGCCAAACCCCAACACAATGTGTTGTGTGAAATCAGGTTAGCGGGTCAGGTGAGTGGGGACAGAAGAGATTCAATACTGACAAGTACAGTACGTTAACTATTTATTTACAAGTCAAGACATTCAGTAAACCTTAGATGTACCCTCAAATATCTGGTCTACAGTGACCAAGAGAGTGTAACCACGCACTAGATTTGAACTCTACTGCACAGTGAGATGGCAAGTAGTGGGAGGGGCTACAACTTTCCTTACATACCCCCTACAGGGTAGTGGCTTTCAATGAGCAGGTAGGTTAGACACTTTCTGAAACACTTTGTAATACCCCAAGCTCGAGGTTTCTGCCATTCATTCTGAATATAGTACTGTGTAAAAGTCTTAGGCAGTGCTCGCTTCGGCAGCACATATACTAAAATTGGAACGATACAGAGAAGATTAGCATGGCCCCTGCGCAAGGATGACACGCAAATTCGTGAAGCAAATTTTTAATATTATCAAATTAAAAAAAAAAAAAAAAAAAAAAAAAAAGTCTTAGGCACATATATATATATATAGCTAGGGTAGCTAAGACCTTTGCACAGTATTTGTCAATGTGGTGCAGACAGCAAGTTTGTAAATCTGGCGGGAGCAAAGGATGTTGTGAAATACAAGGGGGGGGGGGAGCACCGCCAGACGAATGGCAGGGGTAGGGGGTGACGCAGATGCAGACGCATGCAACCCTGAGTCACCAGGCAAGGTCATCTGATTCCAAACTATAGGTTTACTGATGATTACACAATCTCTCTCTAGTGCTTCCCACTCCTTTCCCTTTTCCCAACCATGATTGCCCTTTCCCTGCCCCCTTCCCATTCTCAGTCCACAACAGACACCCATATTAGAATTAGGTTCATCTTCACTCACATATGTCATGAAATTTGTTTTTTTGTGGCAGCAGTAAGGTAAATGTTAACTACACTGGGTAATCTAAAATTAATAGTGGTGGATGCACAAAATCAAATAGGAATTAAATGGCATAATGGTCGCTGTAGAGATTGGAACATTGGGGTTTATGCCAAGATAACCAACCACTTGTCAAATTTATTCCAAGCATGAAAGTGAACAGCAATACAATTCAAATATAATGAAAATGCTTTCTCCTAACACAAACACAGTGGCTAGCCCAATATCTTAAATGCATTCTTAAATAAGCTCATTCTTCCTGAAACATTCTAATCGTTCTTTACCCATTTCATCCAGTTTCTCCATGTCTTTGATTATTTGTTTGGGGTCCTTCATTTTGAGCACAGCTGCCCGCACCATCATTCGTTGCTTCTTGTTCTGTTAGGCACAGAGAGCACAGGTCATCAAGGAATTTACTCCCACTTACATTTAAAACAAGAATAATCTGCAGCTTATTAGTTAAAGAACACTGCTAGAAATGCAACTGGATTAACACAATGTGAATTCAGGTACCATGCAGATCAGATCATGACAACTAGTCCACAAAAAGCTGTAAGAACTCAGCAGGTCAGGCAACATCCATGGAAATGAACAAACAGTCAAAGTTTCGGGCCAGAACCCTTCTTCGGGACTTCAAAGAAAGGCAGAAGACGCCAGAAAAAAAGCTGGGGGTGGGGAAGAAGGATAGCTGGGTGTTTTTTTTTTAAAAAAATGTTACTAGTCTCAATCCCTCTCACTGCAATTTGCAATCTTTTTGCTCTCTATTCTTTCCATGCTACAATAGGTGCTGCTTCTTTGAACATTTTTCTCTGTAACGTCGATAGTTACAAAGAGAAAAGTAGGACAAAATGCTTTTTCTCCATCCACTTCCAAAACCAGGAACATTGAACTTAACTGCAGACTATAACTGCTATCCAGCTCAAATCAGCAAAAGCAGCAGAGCTAAGGATTAACCTTAGGTTCTTCTGCTGGGAATGGCTCATATTCACAAGTTGGTCATAAACCCATCAAGCGATCAGTGAAGAAAAGGCTGAGCTTGCAATAGATTTAGAAAGGCAGACAAAACTTCCTTACATTTAGTTTGCAATTACGCAGAATTCATTTGAATATTTAAAACTTGAATGAATTGAAAAGAGGTTGAAAAAATACGACAACAAGGCAAGAAAATTAAGATGGAGGCAACATTACAGCAAGGTCTGGTTAGCTCATTAGTCCATGGTTTTATGCAGTTTGGTATTTAATGTAATAGTTCCTTTATCTTCCATTACACAGGTGAACCATACAAAAGTTTATTAATTCTTGAGCCCTGCTATGCCACATAAACAGTAAAGATAGCTGACTTACCTTTTTCAATTCCCGCTTCCTGGCTTCTTTTCCTGTTTAATAAAGAAAAATTGTGAATTAGATTGGAACAAGAGAAAAAAGGAAAAATCTTCCACATACGTTTTCCATAACAAATTCAAGTCTTTCACAACCTCAAGATTTCAATCTAACATACTTTAAAATCAACAACAACTTCTCAAAGTATGTAGCTTTTGCTGTCTTTAGAGTCAGAATAAACAGCAGGGAAACAGACCCATAGGCCCAACTTCTATGCCAACCAAGATGCCCATCCAAGCCAGTTCCATTTTCCCATAACTTTCTAAATCTTTCTAATCCATGTACCTGTCCAAGTATATTTTAAAAGTTGTTGTGGTACCTGCCTCAACCATCTCCTCCGGCACCTCATTCCACATAGGTGTCAGTTTTTGAGTAAAAAGAAAGTTGTCTCACGTTCCAAAGATTCAAAGTACATTTATTATCAAAGTCCGTATGCAGTATACAACCCTGAGATTCGCCTTTCCCACAGACAGTCACGAAACGATGAAAACCATGGAACATCAAACTCTGCCCTACCCCCACCCCACATGAAAAAAAAATCACGCAAATGGCAAAAAGGAGAGTGCAAAAAACACAGAAATAAAACAAAAGATTCCAGGCATATTCAGTTCAGCTCAATGTTTGTCGTCTGCAGGCCGCACAGATTCAAAAATCACCCAAAATAGTGGGGGGGGGGGTGGGGAAATGAGCGGCCAGAAAGACAGCATAATGTGAATTAGAATCTAATGCACAAAGCACATTGATTAAACCTGCCCAAGACCCAGAACTCTGGCACCATCCTCCGACAGTTAGATATGGCCCTTGTGGCTAAAGGGATCAGGGGGTATGGAGAGAAGGCAGGTACAGGGTTCTGAGTTGGATGATCAGCCATGATCATACTGAATGGTGGTGCAGGCTCAAAGGGCCAAATGGCCTACTCCTGCACCTATTTTCTATGTTTCTATGACAGCATCAACGGAAAGGGAGAGACCATTGGAACGCAGGGACCTTCCTTTGGAAGCAGTGAGCGAGAGGGAGAGACCACCACAAGTAGAGATCTTCCTCTGGCAGCAGCAAACGAGAGGCTGGTAACCGGCACTGAACACCTGATTTTCAATCTTCCTCGACGCATTAACTGGCAAGATCAGCCCATCAACTCTTTCCCCTCTAACCTTAAATCTGTGCCCTCTACTTCTTGATTCTCCAATCCTGGGAAAGTTTAACGGACGGATAATAAAGTATGAACCAAAAACTACAAGAGTGACAATGACACAGCAGAGAAATTAAAACAGTAAATGACAGGTATCCATCTGTAAATACACTGGAAGTCAGGTAGAAATGGAGCTGATGTTCTAGGTCAATGACATTTACTTGAAAACGCTTTCTAACCAACTACCATCACAAGCCTGCCTTCTTTCATTAAAATGTTGGTCCTGAACCTTGTTGCTGAAACAGTATAGCAGCCCAAAGCAAAGCAATCAGAGTAGGAGTGCAATGGAGAATCAAGGAGACAGGAGTTCTGCAAATTTCTATTTGGTTTCCTCAGTGGTTAGGGAAAATTATGATGGTAGTGAATTCACAGCCTTCACCCCTCTCCAGAATTAAGGAACCAAGAACCTGAGGGCATAGGCTTCAGGTGAGAAACAAGAGGGGCAACTTTTTCACCCAGAGGGCGATCTGGACATGGAACAACCAAAGTAGTGGTGGGTACAATAACACAATTTAAAGGACAACTACATGGATTGAAAAGGTGTAGAAGGATGTGGACCAATGGGATTAGCTTAGGTGGTGTCCAGCTCGATATGGACCAGTTGGCAAAGAACTGTTTGACACCATGAACTTATTAGCCTATTCACCTCCCAGTAATTCTAGTACTTTTGGTTTTATTTTTAATTTCTAGCACCTGCAGTAGTTTTCTTAATTTATTTTAGTGATGGTGATTGAGGAATAAATAATGGTCAGGCCACCGAGAAGCAATTATCTATACTTCCTCAATCAGAGCTGCAGATGCTGGCAATCTGGCATAAAAACAGAAAATACTGGAAAATGATCAACTAGACAGGCTAAACAGAAATAGTTAATGTTTCAAGACCAAGACCCTTTAACAGAATAAGGAGAGAAACTAGGTAGTTTTCAGCTGGGAGGGGTGGGTGGAACAAAGGGAATATCTTTGATAAGGTGAGATCGAATAAGCTAATGTGTCAGAGTAATGGTTAAAATCAAAAAAAACTTTGTATGGGTTACAAGTTGCTAACAGCAGGGAAAATGCAGCAAGCCAGATTAAATGAATAGGGAGTGAAAAAACACAAACTAATTACTGACAGACAGAAAGAAACAGTTACATGTAGTTATAGAACCCAGTATTAAAAGCAAGATGCACCAAGTTGCTTTTGTAGTAGATGAAGTATTCTTCAAGCCTTTGGCCTCATTGTAAGAGGCCTCAGACAGAGAGAGCAGAGTGAGAGTGGGATGGAAAACTAAAGTAGCAGGCAAGTGATTAAGATTCATTAATTTATCACATGTACATCAAAACATACAGTGAAATGCTGTTTGTGTTAATAACCATCACAACCTAACGATGTGCCCACAAGCCTGTCTACAATGTTCATAGAACAACACAAGCAACGATAATAAAACAGCAACAGAACAACGGCAGCAAAACAAGTTCTGTTCCTCTCTCCCACGCACAAACACATGCACAAAGGTGGTACTCCAACCCCAGGACAGAGCTAGTGGTTGCCCTTGCAGACTGAATGCAAGTAGTCCACTGGTCAATTACCCAATCCGCATTGTTGGACTTAAGGAAAATTGGGAAGATGCTTTGCATTCAGTCTAAAGTCCTAGCCAAACAACAACAACACCTACAACAACGCACCTCCTCGGCGCAATCCCTATGAGAGCCGGGCGCTTCCCTTTCATCAAAAACAAGTCTCAGCCTGGATAATGTGTTCAAGTCTCTGCGTGAACCTACGACTAGTAAGCTCCCCCACTGGACAACGGATCAGCAAAATTAGAGAGACTGCCTGCAGCATATAATGTTCCAGTTTAATGCTGGGAATCTTGTGTATAGAATGAAAACTGGTTTAATTACAGGTTAATTTGGAGCCAAGGTATCTTATCCGCGATAAACCAGCCCAGGCCCCAGCCCCCAACCCCAGCCATAGCCTCTTCCCCGAACTTACGGGCCTGGTCGGTGGGGTTCATGAACTTCCCACTCTTGGTGGAACTGGTCGACCTCCGACCCATCTTTGCGGCGCTCTCCTCCTCCGCCGCCGCCGAAATAAAAACGAACGCAACTCAGGAACGTCCCGCAAATTCAGGCGCAGCGCCCGTCCGCCATCTTCATCTTAGCAACGACCTTTAACCCGACTCGCCGCTATTTCCGCTTCCGAATGAGCTGGCGTCCGGCGCGCCGTGTCGTGTCGTGTCGTGTCGAGGTGAGGGCCGCCGAGCCCTGGAGGGAGAAGAGATCAGCAGTGATGCATCCCGGTAAACCGTTTCCCCAGACGACTGTACAGAACTTAAAAAGCAAGCACCGCGAACTTACTTGGAATGGGTACACGACGCTGGAAGAACTCTGCAGGTCAGGCAGCACCCGTGAGAAAAGGGTAGCCGAGACCCTTCATCAGGAATGGGGGGGAAGAGAGGGCCGAAGCACAGAAATAGGAGAGGGGGGTAGGGCCGAGGGGCGCCAAGGTGGAGAACCAATCAGAGGAAGGATAAGGTGGGGGGAGGAGATAAGCATGAAAGAACTGTAGAGATACAGGAGCAGAAACCAGGCTGGAGGCTACCCAGGTGATAATAGACAATAGGTGCAGGAGTAGGCCGTTCGGCCCTTCTAGCCAGCACCGCCATTCACTGTGATCATGGCTGATCATACACAATCATTAACCCGTTCCTGCCCTCTCCCCATATCCCTTGACCCCGCTATCTATACGAACTCTATCTAACTCTCTCTTGAATGCATCCAGAGACTTGGCCTCCACTGCCTTCTGGGGCAGAGCATTCCACATATCCACCACTCTCTGGGTGAAAAAGTTTTTCCGCATCTCTGTTCTAAATGGCCTACCCCCTTATTCTTAAACTGTGGCCTCTAGTTCTGGACTCACCCATCAGTGGGAACATGCTTCCTGCCTCCAGCGTGTCCAATCCTTTAATGATCTTATATGTTTCAATCAGATCCCCTCTCATCCTTCTAAATTCCAGTGTTGCTCCTCCAACCTGAGTTTGGCCTCATCATGGCAGTAGAGGAGGCCATGTATGGACATATCTGAATGGGATTGTGAAGCAGAGTTGAAGTGGGTGGCAACCGGGAGATCCTGTCTATTGTGATGGACGGAGCGTAGGTGCTCAACGAAGCGGTCCCCCAATCTGCGTCGGGTCTCGCCGATGTAGAGGAGGCCGGACCGGGAGCACCGGATGCAATAGACAACTCCAGCAGACTCACAGGTGAAGTGTTGCCTCACCTGGAAGGACCAGGTAGTCGCGGAGGGAACGATCCCTGCGAAAAGCTGAGAGGGGTTGAGAGGGAAAGATGTGCTTAGTGGTGGGGTCCTGTTGAAGGTGGCGGAAGTTGCGGAGGATAATGTGTTGGATCCGGAGGCTGGTGGGGTGGTAGGTGAGGACAAGGGGAACCCTGTCCCTGTTGTGGTGATGGGAGGATGGGTTAAGGGCTGAAGTGCGGGAGGTGGAGGAGATGCAGGTGAGTGCATCTTTGATGACGCCAGAAGGGAAACCACGATCCTGAAAGAAAGAGGACATTTGAGAAGTCCTGGAACGGAAAGCCTCATCCTGGGAGCAGATGCGGCGGAGACGGAGGAACTGGGAATAGGGAATGGCATTTTTGCATTGGGCAGCGTGGGAAGAGGTATAGTCGAGATAGTTATGGGAGTCAGTGGGTTTGTAGAAGATGTCAGTGTATAGTCTGTCTCCGGAGATGGAGACCGAGAGATCAAGAAAGCGCCTCTAGCCCTTCCCCCTCCCCTATCTCTATTACTGGGCTTCGGCCCTCTCTTCCCCCCCCCCATTCCTGATGAAGGGTCTCGGCCCGAAACGTTGGCTACTCTTTTCTCACGGATGCTGCCTGACCTGCTGAGTTCTTCCAGCGTCGTGTACGTATTCTTTGATCCACAGCATCTGCAGTTGTATTTTTGTGTTATGAACTTGCTTGGCCAGTGCCCATCTGATCATTCCTGCAAGGTATGTGGGCAACAGCCCTCAGTGCGGCTGTGGTTAAGTGAAACTTCACATCTTGTGCCTGTAACAGGAGGAAATGCAGGCGGGATTCATCCAGATCAACTACACAGTCGACTGCTTTCAAGGACAACACACACAGCGAAATCAGTGTGAATTGTTACCAGTCAACCAATGTCTCAAAGCCCCCTCTAATCTGCCCGAAGTTCAGGTCTTCCAGAGCAAGTCCTAATGTCTCTTAACACTATTAAAGGGCATTTGAGCAGAAATGCTAAGTTTTTTTTCCTATCCATGCTGCCATTGAATACATTTATATGAAACACTAGCACAAGAAAAAACAAACATCCATTATCAAAGACCCAACATCCAAGGTCATGTCCTCTACTCACTATTACCATCGAGCAGGGGGTACAAAAGCCTTAGGTCCTACGTCATCAGGTTTAGGTACAGTTATTACCCTGCAACCATCAGGGTCCTGAACCAGAGTGGATAAATTAATTCACCTCTACTCTGAAATGATTCTATGACCTACTTTCAAGGGCACTTTACAGCTCCTGTTTTCAATATTTTTTTTTCATATTGGTTGTTTGTCAGTCTCTTATCTATAGTTTTCCACAAATTCTATTGTTTTTTTTTCCTGTGAATGCCTGCAAGAAAATTAATCTCAAGGTCATATGTGGTAAAAGTAAAAATTTTCTGGGATTTACCAACTTTGTTTTTTTTTCCAGAACAAGGTGTTATCTATAGAAACATAGAAAATAGGTGCAGGAGTAGGCCATTCGGTCCTTCGAGCCTACACTGCCATTCAGTACGATCATGGCTGATCATCCAATTCAGAACCCTATACCTGTTTTCTCTCCATACCCCCGATCCCTTTAGCCACAAGGGCCATATCTAACTCCCTCTTAAATATAGCCAATGAACTGGCCTCAACTGTTTCCTGTGGCAGAGAATTCCACAGATTCACCACTCTCTGTGTGAAGAAGTTTTTCCTCATCTCGGTCCTAAAAGGCTGCCCCCTTTATCCTTAAACTGTGACCCCTCGTTCTGGGCTCCCCCAACATCGGAAACAATCTTCCTGCATCTAGCCTGTCCAAATCCCTTTAGAATTTTATACGTTTCAATAAGATCACCCCTCAATCTTCTAAATTCCAGCGAGTATAATCCATAACCAAGTGCTATAAACTGGTCCACTCTAGGGTGTAGGACTGTGTTCTGAGGCTGGATGCAGCAACTGTTAGGGTTTTGTGGGAAGCTTTGCAGTTTAAGGTTCTCCCACCTTCGTACATGAAGCAGTTGTAATCTGCTAAAACCTAATGAACTGTTTGCTCATGCATTTCATGCATGGTGCCATGCTAACATTAGGGAATGGGAATAACATAGTTTTGGGTCTTCTGTGTTCTGTACAAATAAACTTTGAATAAAATATATATTGAGATAGAAAGTATGCAACAGATAGATTTGATAGCACATTAGTGCAGATGGTGTCACTGGATATGCATATTTTTATATAAAAATAAACTTTATTCGTAATAATTAGGTTCCTTAATGTTGTCATAGCTGGGGGAGGTAGTGGGGATAATGGCATGCATCTCCAAAAGCCTCTGACAACCAAGTCCAGCTCCTGGCCTTTGTGTGTGGTTTAGCTACTAAGCCCGGCAGAACCATTTCTGCTGACAGGAGAAGGGGCAAAAGCGAGTTACTGGTGCCTTAATACCAGTCGCTTTGGGTAGATGGGGCTTGTCAGCCATGGTCGACAGCTCATCGAGGAGAAGGAAAACTGCGATCTCAAACCTCCGCTGCCTCGCAGCTATCTCACTCATGCGGAAGATTTCAGGAGTAAACCCTGAGGGAAAATATCCAGAGCTGGTGACCCTATTCAACGCTGACTGGCAATCCCAGCGATGCTGCTAGTGCCAGACTGTATCGGACTCTGCCGTCATCAGCCTGCCACATGGCCGGCAGCTTGCTCTTCACATCGCACTGCCCTGGCTCGAGAGTCGCATAGACAGCTGGAACACAACGTTCACTGTCAACCCTGATCAACAAAGGGCCTCAGATCCATAATAAAAAATATTTACAGGAATGAACTGCACAATGCCTCTTCATTCTTAGATTCATGGTCAACGCATAAAGAAGTTTTTTTTATTGCATTGCTTAAAACCAATAGGAGTGTTGCCGCTCACATGGCTCCCTGAGGTGGTAAACTACTATCAGTGTGCACTTACGCCATCTTTACTTACATACACGCACCAGTTGTCTTGGGCAAAGGTGTCACCCTCACATCCAGTCCACCTCTTCATCCTGCCCTTGACACATCACAGATTGCCCGTCTCGGAACCCTTCCACTAATATTTTGCTAGTCCCTTCAGCTCTGTGACCTCCTCCCACAGACTGGCTCCCTTCCTTCTCTCTCAGCGCACCTGCCCAATTCCCTGACCGTGCTTTGGTCGCCATTTCTCAATTTCAGGCACACCCCAGTCCTTGGCTCCCAGACACACATCTGGCCCCGTTCCCCACTGCACTCTGTCATCGTACCTATCCCTGAATGCAGCCACAAAGCTGGATCTATTCCCAAACAGGCTTCAGTCCAAAACCTCTCGGCTGCATAACTGACCTAGTTTTCTGAGGTGTACTATCCATAGATCTGAGGCTGACAAAGGCCTGTTTCTGTGCTCTACTTTTCTATAAAAGGCAATGATAACTGAGTATACTGTACTTGTCTTAAGTTTCCACAGATATAAGTTAACATAATTTAATTTTAGTGCTGTCTATAATGTGACAGTTGAGTAATGACAATTTCTTGGTCCTATTTGGTCAAAGAAGCAGTTGTATTGGAGAGGCTACTGACAAGTGTCTACTTTCTTAGATATTATAAACAGCCCATGTTTCTGTTTCCTTTTCTTTTTTTGTAGTTAGTGGTTAGCCTTGGATAGATTAGTTTTTTGGGGGTATATATTTTTTTTCTTTTTCTGTTTTATTTTCTTATTGTTATTCCAGTTTTGTTTTGCTTTGTGTACATCATATTTGTATGATGTATGATTTTGGGAGACTTAATTCTCTTGTACCTATTGTGTATATATCCATGTATGTTAACTATTAACAATGTAATCCCAATAATTAATAATCAATATCTGGTATTTTTAATATGTTAATATTAATAAAAAGATTGCAAAAGACAAGTGTCTAGTATTGGGGCTTGCTCACATAGCACCTGCCAGCCTCCTAATTAAAATTAAAGATATTCCCATGAACAAGCATTGCAATGTCTTTGAACAATTTGTGCTTGGTTGCCATATGTATCACGATGTGCGCTGGCAATATCAGAACCCAAGTGTGAACAAATGACAGATTCCGATGTACAGAGGGCAACCAGAGTTTATTCAATAATAATTCCAACAGAACCTCGATGGCTCAGCCAGGCAACACTCTCAAATCTAGGACCCCACGATTAGCGCTAATAGGGCATCCGCTTACATAATACAAGTAACACGGAATCCCCAAGCCTATCAAAATAAATCTAGCAAGTTTAAACAAAAAGCTCAAGGAGACCGCATTACAAAGAACGAGTCGCTCGAGAACAACACAAGAAACTGGAGAAGTGTACTAAGGGATTTAATAATTCATTCATTCATTTTAAAGTTATCTGTGAACATTATACATTTTCTTGTACTGCCATCTCTGCCTTGTGTTTCTTTGAATCTTCCCCATAGTCGGGGTATAATATCCAGGTAATGAGGACAACCATGTGTAGGATAAACACAATCATCAGTTGAATGCCCACCGCCACTGACCAGAGCATTTCTAGTGGAGGGAAATAAAGACATAATTAACTTTCAGAACAAGAAGGCAACATCCACAGAAAATATTCACCGTTTGAAATAATTTAGTCGTTATTCAGATTTGCAAGGCAAATTTCTTGCAATTGCAAGGAAAAAAAGAGATAATTATTTTTCTGAGTCTCTGATCCTTATCATAAGTCAAGAGCTCTAAAAAAAAGAATAATTATAGAGTAATCGTTATTGTCCTGCCCAAGAATAAAAGCTGGAAAATCCCAAAGACTACAGATAAAATTTGTGACCTTCTGATATTTAATTGTAACTCCAATCTATTCTGCCACAGATCTGCCCTATTGTTCTCCTCAAAGTACTATCTTTCACCCAGATCAATATCTACATCATAAAATTTTCCAGTTCTGATGAAAATTCACCAAGCTTAAACAATATATTTTCCTCTGAAGATGCTGCCTGACTTGCTGGGTATTTGAAGCTCGTCCTGCTTTTGTAAATTTTGTAATGGTTAATGTCTCATCTTGATTCCCAGGAAATTGGTGTCAACACATTTGTGACCCCCCCCCCCCCCCTTCTGTGTGATCTTCCAGGCCAACTTTGACCAGCAGTAAAGGTTTCCTGGACTTCTCTCAGTATTTCCTACACGACAACACCACTAGTAATGCTGTGTTCCCTCAGCATTCTTGTGAATGCCAGGCCAGCCCTGAAGTGCAGGTAGATTCAAGTAGACCAGAGGTGAGAATGCTTTCAATGCTCCAGTTCCAGGTCAGCTGATTTTCCTACATCTATATTCTGATCCGCCCAGTTCTTCCTACACCCACTCCCAGTCCCCCGGCACCATTTCATTCCCCTTCTCCACCCACTCTGTTTGCCCATCATCGACACTGAATCCCACTGGAACCCCTTCTCCTACTGTTCCCACCTCCCTTATTTTGGTTCATGCTCCACCTTCCTCTGCTGTTCAATTCCATCATTTGCAGCCCTTTGGTTGTCTCCACCCATCACCCTCCAGCCGCTGACGCTATTTCCACTCTTCCTTCCTCCATATGCCTTTACCCCTCCTCACCTAGATGTACCTATCACTTACTAGCTCTTGCTCCACCTCAAACCCTCACCTCTTTACTGGTTTTCTCCCTCTACCTCTCAGTCCAGATGAAGGGAGATATTGACTGCCCATTTCCCCCTGCAGATGCTGCCTGATACGTTAAGTTCCTCCAGCAATTTGGCCTTTTTCAGAATCAGGTTTAATATCACCGGCATATGCTGTGAAATACGTTGTCTCTGCGGCAACAGTACAATGCAATACATAATAATAGATTATTTTATACTGTGAATTGCAGAAAGTATATGTATATTAAAAAATATAATAAGCGGTGCAAAAATAGAAATTTTTAAGAAGTAGTGAGGTCATGTTCATGGGTTCAATGTCCATTCAGATATCGGATGTCAGAGGGGAAGAAATTGCTTCTGAATTGTTGAGTGTGTGCTTTTAGGCTTCTGTACCTCCTTCCTGATGGTAGCAAAGAGAAGAGGACATGTCCTAGGTGATGAAGGTCCTTAATGGTGGATAAGGAACTGCTCCTTGAAGATGTCCTGGATGCTACGCAGACTAGTGTCCATAATAGAGCTGACTAATTTTATAATTCTGCAGCTTAATTCCCCCGCCCCATACCAGATGGTGATGCAGCCAGTTAGAATGCTCTCCATAAAACATCTGTAGAAATTTGCGAGTATCTTTGACGAGATACCAAAACTCCTTAAACTCCTAATGAAATATAGCCACTGTCTTGCCTTCTTTGTGGCTGCATCGATATATTGGGACCAGGTTAGATCCTCAGAGATATTGACTTTCAGGAACTTGAAATTACTCACTCTCTCCACCCCCTCTCTCACTCTCTCCACCCCCTCTCTCACTCTCTCTCTCCACTTTTTGATTTACTCTCGATTCCTGCAGCCGCAGAGTCTTGTGTCTCTCCTTTCAATCGAGCCACGATTACAGGGTTGGCAGCTTTAAACGATCTGAGTCACGGTCCAGAAACGATTACAGTATTGTACTGCAGTGACAGAAGTGTTTCCCGGGGTGTCTAACTCTTCGGAACATCCTGAGCCGGTGAAAGGCACAATCGAAGTGCGCATGCTGTTCTCAAAGAAACCTGTTAGTTCTAATTGATCACACAACTGAGCTGTGGAATCAGATGCAGCCAGCTAACTTTTCTACCGGCATATTCAATAAATAAACGTACTCTCTAGAATCTCTGACAGCTAACACACATGCAGGAATTAAAACAAGAATATATCTGAGATATACTGTGGTTAGAGGCATGACAAGGATTGAGACAGGGAAGGTTGATGGGTGACAAAGAGGAGAAAATTTTTTGATGGGAGGGTCAGTGTTAAGGTGGAAGGGAGGAGTGATGAAATGACATTAGAGATGATGGTGCAAGGGACATCTAAGGAAACAGAGCCCATCTCCGGAGGAGGTGCGAATGGCAAGAGACAACAATGACAGCAGAGGTGGGTGTACGTCTGTAAGGAGTTTGTACATTCTCCCAGTGACTGCGTGGGTTTCTTCCAGGTTCTCTGGTTTCCTCCCACGGTCCAGAGATGTAGCGGTTGGGATAATTGGTCATTGTAAGTTGTCCCATGATTAGGCTGGGGTTAAGTCAGTGGTTGCCGTCCAAAAACGTACCGGTTGGTAGGTTAATTGGCCATTGTAAAATGGCCTGTGATTAGGCTAGGGTTCAGTCAGTGGTTGCTGGGTGACACAGCTCAGAGGGCTGGAAGGGCCCATTCCACGCTGTATCTCAATAAATACAGAACCAATAGGAAAGTGTCCATTGCAATCAGTACAAGAGACTTCAACTGGTAGTGATAATAACATCATCAAGTTGGGGATTAGGGACATTATGTTGCAGTTAAGAAAACCGTGGGTCAGGCCACACTTTGACATTTTCCATCACCCTGTTATTGTGAAAGGCGGCACGTGGTTAAGGTGTCGGTCTAGTGATCTGAAGGTCGCTAGTTCGAGCCTCAGCTGAGGCAACGTGTTGTGTTGCAAGGGAATCAACCACACATTGCTCTGCGACGACACCGGTGCCGAGCTGTATGCCCTTCCCTTGGACAACATCAGTGGCGTGGAGAGGGGAGACTTGTAGCATGGGCAACTGCCGGTCTCCCATACAACCTTGCCCAGGCCTCAGTCATCATCGAAAATCGATAGACAGCCGAAGGGAATTGTGAAAGACAATGCCAAGCTGGAGAGGGTGCAGAAGAGATTCATGAGGATGCTACCTGGACTTCAGGATTTGGGTTACAAGGAGGGTTTTTCCTTGCTGGATCTTTATTCCCTGGAGGACAGGAGAATGAGGTAGACCAACTTATGGAAGTTTATGAAGGATATGGATAAGGTAGATAGTCATAGTCTTTTCCCCAAGTTTGCGGAGCCCAAAACTAGAGAGCACAGATCCAAGAGGAGAGAGACTTAAGAGACCTAAAGGGCAAATACTTTACACAGAGAGTAGTGAATACCTGAAATGAGCTGCCAGAGGACGTGGTCAACTGGAACATTTAAGAAGCATTTGGATGGATGCCAGGAGAGCTATGGGCTAAACATGGGCCAACTGAGACTAGCAGGGGGATGTCATGGCTGTGGGCGTCTGGACTACACACGGGTATATTCTGCGCTGTTGTACTTTACTGATATTCTATATGTGCAAGGACTGGGCATCAAGTAGTGGTGTCACCTGGGATGTAGGGTGTCAGAGCCAGTGCGCACCACTGGGGGGCAGTGTGGTGTAGCGTCCAGTCTGGGGTTGGTGCTGCCCCCCAGTGTTCACTCGGAGGGAGACAGGCTCTATTGTGGTTGACTGTGGATTGATGGCGGGAGGTTTGATTGTGTGTACTTTGTGCTGTGTGTGACTGTTGGTACTGTGTTTTGCACCTTGACCCCAGAGTAATGCTGTCTCGTTTAGCTGTATTCATATATGGTCGAATGACAATTAAACTTGAATTGAACTAGTTGGGCCAACTAGTCCTGCTGTATTACACTATGCCTCTTTGAAATGACGGAACAAATTATTTTCAACCCATCTGCTGTTTGGAGCAGCAATAATGGGTCTGGAATTGTTGAATGTTGATTCCGGATGGCTGTGATATATCCAGCTGAAGAATGAGATTGTTCCCCTAGAGATTACATTGAGCTTGGTCAGAGCAGTAACTAAGGACAAGGACTCACCTGTCGCGGTCAGATGCACATAATCACTGTGGGTTGACAGCACAGACTTAGAGATCTGATACCGGCAGGAGTAAACGCCTGAATCGTAGATGGTTACAATTTGGATCTCAAAGGCCACATCAGAACTGTTTCCCACTTCTTTTCTGAATCGCAGATCCGAGCCTTCTTTGTAGCGCATGAAGTGCGTGGGTGGATCTGGTCCAGGAGCTATACAGGTGAATATAACAGAGTCTCCGAGTGCTGAACGAGGAGATGACTGAATCACGTGTAACGAGGGCTTAGGAGCTTCTTTTAAAAAAAACACAGAAGGGTAATTAAATCATTTTAAGTGAATTCTAAGATTTTCCTTAGATCCGCTGTTCCTTTCTCACTCCTCCACTTGAACTTACACCCTCTGGTTCTAGGTGCCTGCATTCGCAGGGAAAAGTTCTCACTATTTATGTTCCTGAAACATTTTATCAGTAACCTGCTCTAAGGAAAACAATCTAGTCTCTCCTAAAACAACCAACATCCCAGTAAATCTCCCCGGCACTCTCCGCAGTACTGAACACAGTATTCCCACTGTGGCTTAACCAAAGTTGTATCAGAACTCCCACACTCTGATGTTTCTGTGCCCCGAACTGAAACAGATACTTCCTTCACCCGTTTAGATCCAGGCACTGACCTTTCTTTGCGGCCTCCCGGAATCCAGACGCGTGGGCTGTAATGAAAATAATAACCTGAAGAATTCAGTCACACAAAAAAAAAGTATCAACACAAGAGAGATTTCATGCAGACTTTGTCAGGGTTACGAGTAATCAATATTAGCTTTATTTGTTACGAGTACACCGTTGGCGTCAATGACCAACACAGTCGGGGGATTATGTCGGCGGCAGCCGGCGGTGTCGCCACGCTTCTGGCGCTAGCGTGGTGTTTGTCCGACAACGACGCGAAACCTGTGCGGGAGAGTTTTTAAAGAGCGGGTTCCACTCTCTCGACCTCGGAAGTCCGGGTCCAGTGGTACGAACAAGTGCCACAAACTGGAGTCTCCCTCGGTTACAGTGGATGACCACGACCCTTCATGCCCTTGGCTCTCCAACGGAGCGCTGCAGTACCGCCCTCCTGGCCGTTGGGTCTCATCCCTAAACCGTGCGTCTTTTGAACGTGACAGGAAACCGGAGCACCCACCGGGTGCCGGCGGGAGCTGAGCCGCCGATCTCACCGCCGGCGTTTGTAAAGGCGTTGCGGCTGTGCCGCGTATTCGGGTGTGAACAGCCGCATTTAGTGCTAACTGCACTCAAACCAACCATCTGGATTAAAACAGCAGAACTCCTAAAGCTTCTCAAGAGCATTCTCGGCATAGGGTCAAGGGAATATTAGCAGGTTGTCGGGTTGCGCTCCCAATGAGAAACATGTGGGTGAGAATGGGGTAGGGGGCAATAAAATATCCTTGAGGGAGATCCGGGTGGAGTGGGAAGAGAATCCTTTTCCTGCTAGCAGGTGGAACTGGGGCTTGTGTGATCTCACCCAGATGGATACAGCCGCTGCCTCACGGGTTCCATCCGCACCTCAGGGTGCCGTGCGTGTGAAGTTCACACGTCCTCCCCATGACTTGTTTGGACTTCTCTCGAAGAGCTCCAGTTTCTGGGCGTCTGTATGAAGGGGTCCCGTTCGTTCCCTGCGCTAGTGTTGTTGCGCTCAGACGTTGGGGGATTAATGACTGCCCCCCCCACTAGAGCCCCCTCAAAACAAGTGACGCTCATTTTCCCCCATCAGTGAATTACACACACCTCAGCCACACTAACCGAATGTTTCTAGGGGTGCGTAGCTAACCCACGGTGACAGTGGAAACCATATACCTGTTGAACAGTCTCAGCGCATTTATAGAACTGTAACACTGCGGAGGAGAGGCCCGTGGGTGGACTGCTTGCTTTGACCATAAAATATCTCTCAGGCATCAGCGAAGGTTCCCTGCCCCAACTTACTGCTGACGTCTCGGGAACTGCCATCCGTTCTGAGTGGTTTAACAGGAGTCCCCCTTGCCACTGGGAGAACCTTCCTTCCCCGCAACCATCGCCTTTGACCAGGTTGTCAATGGAGGTGTACACACTCACCGATTAATAAAACAGCCAAGAGCAACATTTTGTGGCGATTCTCTCCCGATCTTCAGCCTGCAAGCGGACGTTGTCCAGAGGGGACTGTGCGCAGCGCTGTGAGCAGGACGGGGCATGGACCACAGTGCGTGACCCGCGCCTCGGAATCCTCGGTGATTTCAGAGAAACTGCTATCTATAAATAGCTGTTACCTTGGTCCTTCCGCTAACCGGAGGCGAATCAGTTCCCCTTCGGGCTATTGGTCTATAACTTAGCTATAACTCGGGCTATAACTTAGTGAACGAAAGGGCTGAGCCCGGAGAATTAACAATAGGAAATCTGCAGATGCTGAAAATCAAAGTAATACACACAAAATGGAGGAACTCAGCGGGCCGGGCAGCATCTGTGGAAAAGAGTGAACAGTCGATGTTTCGGGCCGGACTCGGAGAGTTTGATTCCCGACCAATGGAACTGGGTGGGATACGTGGGTAGTGAACCCCCGGGATACAGAGGGTTTGTAACTCTAGCAAACAGTCCGCGTTCTCAACTTTCTGTAACGACAACCCTTGCCAAAGGAATCCCATCCGAAAAGTGGAGATGTGTCCCGGCGGAATTTTCTTTTTAAACAGTAATGCCCCCAACCCCTGAGTCTATAGGAAAGGGAATTATGTTTGCATTGGAGGGAGACGATAAGAGGCTATTAATTAATAAGATGCTTACATTGTTGCATGAGGTACGGTATAAGACCATAAGACTTAGGAGCAGAATTAGGCCATTTGGCCCATCGAGTCTGCTCCACCACTTCACCATGGCTGATCCTTTTTTCTCCTCCTCAGCCCCGCTCCCCATAACCTTTGATGCCGTGTCCAATCAAGAACTTATCAATCTCTGTCTGAAGTACACCCAACAACCTGGCCTCCACAGATGCACAAGGCAACAAATTTCACAAATTCACCACCCTCTGGCTAAAGAAATTCCTCCGCATTTCTGTTTGAATGGACGCCCCTCTATCCTGAGGCTGTGCCCTCTTGTCCTAGACTCTCCCACCATGGGAAGCATCCTTTCTACATCTACTCTTTATAGGCCTTTCAATATTCAAAAGGTTTCAATGAGATCCCCCCTCATCCTTTTAAATTCCAGCGAGTACAGACCCAGAGCCATCAAATGCTCCTCGTACGATAACCCTTTCATTCCTGGAATCATCCTTGTGAACCTCCTCTGGACCCTCTCCAATGCCAGCACATCTTTTCTAAGATGAGGGGCCCAAAGCTGTTCACAATACTCAAGGTGAGGCCTCACCAGTGCTTTATAAAGCCTCAGCATCACATCCCTGCTCTTGTATTCTAGACCTCTTAAAATGAATGCTAACATGGCATTCTCTTTCCTCACCACCAACTCAACCTGCAAGTTAACCTTTAGGGTGTTCTGCACAAAGACTCCCAAGTCCCTTTGCATCTCAGATTTTTGGATTTTCTCCCACTTTAGAAAATAGTCTCCTAATTTATTAATACTACTAAAGTGCATGACCATGCATTTTCCAACATTATATTTCATTTGCCACCTTCTTGCCCATTATCCTAATCTTTTTAAGTCCTTCTGCATCCTACCTGATTCCTCAACACTACCTGCCCCTCCACCAATCTTCGTATCATCTGCAAACTTGGATACAAAGCCATATAATTCATCATCTAAATTATTTATACACAGCATAAAAAGAAGTGGTCCCAAAATCGACCCCTGCAGAACACCACTAGTCACTGGCAGCCGACCAGAAAAGGATCCTTTTATTCCCACTCACTGCCTTCTTCCAATCAGCCAATGTTCTAACCATGTTAGTAATTTTCCTGTAATACCATGGGCTCTTAACTTGTTAAGCAGCCTCATGTGTGGCACCTTGTCAAAGGCCTTGTGAAAATCCAAAAAAAACAACACCCACTGCATCTCCTTTATCTCTCCTACTTGTAATCTCCTCAAATAATTCCACAGGTTCGTCAGGCAGGATTTTCCCTGAAGGAAACCATGCTGACTTTGTCCTATCTTGTCCTGTGTCACCAAGTACTCCATCACCTCATCCTTAACAATTGATTCTAAAATCTTCCCAACCACTGAGGTCAGGCTAACTGGTCTATAATTTCCTTTCGCTGCCTTCCTCCTTTCTTAAAGAGTGGAGTGACGTTTGCAGTTTCCCAGTCCTCTGGCACCATGCCAGAGTCCGATGATTTTTGAAAGATCATTTCTAATGCCGCCACAATCTCTAATGCTACCTGTTTCAGAACCCTAGGGTGCAGTTCATCTAGTCCGGTGACCTATGTACCCTTTGGTCTTTCGGCTTTTTGAGCACCTTCTCCCTTGTAATAGTAACTGCACTCACTTCTCTTCCCTCACACTACAACATCTAGCACACATCTTCCACAGTGAAGGCTGACGGAAAATACTCATTTAGTTCACCTGTCACCTCCTTCACCCCCGTTATTATTTCTCCTGCCTTATTTTCCTGTATCCACTCTTACCTCTCTTTTATTTTTTACATAGTTGCAAAAACTTTTACATCCACTTTGATATTTTTTGCTAGCTTGCTTTCATATGCCATCTTTTCCCTTCGAATGATTCTTTTAGTTGCTCTCTGTAGGTTTTTAAAAACTTCCCTTTCTTCCCACTAATTTTTGTTTTGTTGTATGCCCTCTCGTTTGGTTTTTACATTAGCTTTGACTTCCCTTGTCAGCCATAGTTGTACTATTTTACAATTTGAGTATTTCTTCACTTTTGGAATACACGTGTCCTGCACCTTCCTCATTTTTCCCAGAAACGCAGGCCGTTGCTGCTCTGCTAACATCCCTGCCAGCAGCTCCTTCCAATTTACTTTGGCCAGCTCCTCTCTCATACCACTATAATTTCCCTCACTCTGCTGAAATACTGCTACATCAGATTTTACTTTCCCCTATCAAATTTTGAGTTGAACTCAATCATATTGTGATCACAGGTTCCAAAGGGTTCTTTTATCTTAAGCTGCCTAATCACTTCCGGTTCATTACATAACACCCAATCCAGTATAGCTGATCCCCTAGTAGGCTCAATGACAAACTGCTCTAAAATCCCCTCTCGTAGGCATTCAACAAACTCACTCTCTTGAGATCCATTACCAACCTGATTTTCCCAATTGACCTGCATGTTAAAATCTCCCATGTGACTATCATAACATTGCCCTTTTGACAAACCTTTTCTATTTCCTGTTGTAATCTCTGGTATACCTCCCAGCCACTGTTGAGAGGCCTGTATATAACTGCCATCGGGGTCCTTTTACCCTTGCGGTTTCTTAACTCAACCCACAAGGATTCAACATCTTCCAGTCCTACGTCATGTCTTTCTACTGATTCGATGCCATTCTTTACCAGCAGAGCCACGCCACCCCCTCTGCCAACCTTCCTATCCCTCCGATACAACGTGTAACCTTGGACATTCAGCTCCCAACTACAACCATCCTTCAGCCACAATTCAGTGATGGCCACAACATCATACCTGGCCATCTGTAGACTGCCATCAGTTACCAAAGCAAATTCCCTCAGTGGCCTCTGCTGGGAACTGGCTGCATGCAATGGTTGAATGGTTGCCTTTGATAAAATTGTTCAGATCTCTGCATACATTTTATGTTTGTTGATTGATTTTCCTCATAAATTTTGTCAACTAAATATTATTTCATATCTCAATCTTTTTATTTGGTAGTGATCTGCCACCAGGCTCAAGGACAGTTCCCACCTTGCTGTTATAAGACTACTAAATGGTCCCTTAGTAGATAGGATTGACTCTTGATCTAATGATCTACCTTGTCATGGTCTTGAACCTTATTGTATACCTGCACTGCACTTTCTCTGTAACTGTTACACTTTAATCTGTATTGTTACTGTTTTACCTTGTTCTACCTCAATGCACCTGTAATGATTTGATTTGTATAAACTAGAGGCAATCCTCTTCCTGTAAAGGCATGTGGCATCGACTTACCCAGCACCTGCAGATTCACCTACCTGGGCACCATCATTCAGCAGGATGGTGGGACCAAGGCTAACATCCAGTGCAGACTCAGCAAGGCTAGAAACATCTTCAGATCAATGAGCAATGTATGGGGATCGAGTGCAGGTCCACACCAAGGTGAAGCTGTACCAGGGCTGTGGTCTGTCCACACTCTTGTTTCAACATGCAGGTGAACTGGGAGAATCAGGTTGGTGCTGGACCCCAGGATAGGGAGTTTGTAGAGTGCCTACGGGATGCATTCTTGGAACAGCTTGTACGAGAGCCGACCAGGGACAAGGCTATTCTGGATTTAGTGTTGTGTAATGAACAGGATTTGATAGGTGATCTTGCAGTAAAGGAGCCATTAGGAGGTAGTGACCATAATATGATAAGTTTTTATCTGCAATTTGAGAAGGATAAGGGCAGCTCGGAGGTGTCAGTGTTGCAGTTGAACAGGGGAGACTATGGAGCCATGAGGGAGGAGCTGGCCAAAGTTAACTGGATGGATAGCCTAGCAGAAAAGACAGTGGAACAGCAATGGCAGGTATTATTGGGAATAATGCACAAGGTGCAAAATCAGTTCATCCCCCAGAGAAGGAAGGATTCAAAGGGGAGAAAGGGGCCACAGTGGTTGACAAAGGAAGTCAGAGATTGCATAGCATTAAAAAAAAGGAAGTATGACAGAGCTAAGGTGAGTGGGAGGACAGATGATTGGGAAATTTTTAAGGAACAACAGAACTTAACTAAAAAAGGCAATACGGGGAGAAAAAATTAGGTACAAACGCAAGCTAGCCAGGAATATAAAGGAGGATAGCAAAAGCTTTTTTAGATATGTGAAGAGAAAGAAGATAGTTAAGAACAATGTTGGGCCCTTGAAGAATGAATTGGGTGAAATATCTCAGAATGGCGGTGCAGGCTCGAAGGGCCGAATGGTCTACTTCTTCACCTATTGTCTATTGTCTATCCCCACCTAGTATGGAGGGGCCACTGTACAGGATCAGAAAGGGCTGCAGAGGGCTGCAAACTCTGCCAGCTTCACCACGGGCACTAGCCTCCCAGCATTGAGGGCATCTTCAAAAGGCAAAGACTCAAAAAGGTGGCATCCATCGTTAAGGATTCTCATCACCCAGGACATGCCCTCTTCTCATTACTACCATCAGGGAAGAGGTACAGTAGCCTGTAGACAGACACTCAACGTTTTAGGAATATATAATGTTTGTTTATTATGTGCCGTGTCGTACAACATGGATGATTATGGTCTTGTCAAATTTTTCTACACAAGTGGTTTGCCATTGCCTTCCTCCGGGCAGTGTCTTTACAAGACGGGTGACCCCAGTCATGACCAATACTCTTCAGAGATTGTCTGCCTGGCATCAGTGGTCACATAACCAGGACTTGGGATATGCACCAGCTGCTCATACGACTGTCCGCTGCCTGTTCCTATGGCTTCACATGATCCTAATTGGGGGTGGGGGGAGCTAAACAGGCGCTACACCTTCCCAAGGGTGACCCGCAGGCTAGCGGAGGTAAGGAGCGCCTTACACCTCCTTTGGTAGAGATGTATCTCCACCCCCACCACCATATATATAGTGGCAGGGTGGAGAGTGGAGATACGTCTCTACAAAAGGAGGTGTAAGGTAAAAGGTATAGGAGGTGTGTATGTATATTTTAACACACACACACACACACACACACACACACACACACACACACACACACACACACACACACACACACACACACACACACACACACACACACACACACACACACACACACACACACACACACACACACACACACAATAAATCCACCCTAAATATATAGACTGAATTTATATGTATAGTGTATGTGTGTACTTTATATATACAAACGTATATACACACATACACACGTATATACTATACATATAAATCCAGCCTATCTATCTATCTATATATCTATGTGTGTATTGCTACAGTGAAACAACAAGTTTGACGACTTGCCGATATTAAACCTGGTTCTGATGTTGCTTCTCTCCCTGCTGTTGTCCAACATGCTCTAAACCGGAGAACCGGCTCAACCACTTTTCCCACCTTGCGCCCCTTCCCTGCCACTCCAACCCCCCCCCCCCCCCCCCCCACATGCTGCCCGAGGTTTCTTTTATGTGGCCACAGCCATGAGGAACTGCTCGCAGGGTCTGCTACAAATAGCTCGGCCTTTATTGAAAGCAGAAGCTCTGGACTTGATAGAGGTGTACATGATTAAAGAGGCAGGGAGAGAGCGGGCTTTTTCCCAGATGGCTAATACAAGAGGACATAATTTTAAAGTGATTGCAGGAAAGTGTAGGAGGTATATCAGGGGTAAGTTTTTTACGCAGTGAGTGGTGGATGGGTGGAGCACCCTGCCCGGGGTGGTGGTAGAGGCAGATGCATTAAGGGCATTTAAGAAATTCTTAAATCGGCATATAGATGATAGGAAAGTGGAGAGTTGTGTCGGAGGGAAGGGTTGGATTGATTTTAGTGTAGGTTCAAAGTTCGGCATGATATTGTGGGCCAGTGCTGTGTTCTAATGCTCTATGTTCTAAGATGATCTGAGCTCCTGCATTGTTGGAAAGTGCAAGGAATGATCAGCCCTTCTTCGCATTGGACCTAACCATAAACACAAGAGATTCTGCAGATGCTGGAAATCCAGAGCAACACACGCACAGAATGCAGGAGGAACTCAGTAAGTCAGGCAGCATCTACGGACCCTTCTTCAGGACTGGAAAGGAAGAAGCCAGAATAAGGAGGTGGGGGTGGGGGTAGGGGAAGGAGTGCGAGCTGATGGGTGAGAGGTGAAGCCAGGTGGGTGGGGGAATGAAGTGAGAGGCGGAAGGTGGAAGATGAAAAGGGAGGAAGAAGAAATCTGGTAGGAGAGGAGAGTGGACCGTGGGAGACCTTACCCGATCCATAAACCTAACCTAAATCTAATGATAATCCTATACTTACGTCAGAGCTCAGATTCAAAACCCAGCCTTAAATCTAACCTTGGCCTGGATTTGAACTCCAGGCCAAATGGATTGAAAAAGCAGGGTGTCTGGACCAGAGCCAAGGGTCGGGTCGGTCCTGCTCTCTCTTCTGTGATGGTTACTCCACTCTGCACTGAACTGAGGCTGTGGCCTGCTCCGGCTGCTCCGGGCTTCATGTCTAAGGACTCACTTTCGTTCTGAATGCTATTTGCTTACTTTTATAGTTGGCACAATTTGGGGTTTTTTTTCTTTCTGCACATTGGGTGTTGGTCTTTTTTTCCTGGGTTGTTTTGTGGCTGCCTGTAAGGAGACGAAACTCAAGTATAATGTATACATACTTTGATAATAAACATACTTTGATTTTAAGCTTAATCCAATTCTATTCAAGCTGACTCTCAACTACAAACCCATAACACTACACTCACTATCTTTACCAATTTAACAGTGCAGTACGCCCGAGCCTGGGACTCAGTGTTTCCTGGTTTATAGTGGTGCCCAGGAATATGGAAATGTGCAGAAAGCTGAAATCAGTTGTAATTACACAAGACATTAAAACTACTGTACGTGAAAAGGGCTGGAGGGCAACCTTAGGTAATTTCTAAATAAGTACTTGTTCAGTACAGCATTGTGGGCTGAAGGGCCTGTATTTTGCTGTAGGTTTTCTATGTTTCTAAAAAGGATATGGGAAGAAGGCAGGTGTATGGGGTTGACCGGGATCCAGGATCAACCATGATGGGATGGTGGTGCAGATTCGATGGGCTGAATGGCCTAATTCTGCTCCTATGCCTTATGGCAACAACAAAAAATAAACAGTGCAAAAGAGGAATTATATCTAGAATAAAAAGGGTTAAAACCTGACTGACTTGTTTGCAGCGTGACCCGTCACATTATATGTTGCATGCAAGATAACTAATCAAGCCTTACTAACTGCTAACTGTAAGTTTGCTCGAGACACAGACACGAAGAACAAAGGAGTGCTTGTTACATGGGACAGCTACTTTGTGTAACCACTAATCAAGGATATCTGGCAATGATCAGAGCTATAACGAATGTTTAACAAGCAGCCCCAGACAGTGCTCGGGGCTCAGTCAGGCTCTAAGGGCAGGACTCTGTAGGGTGACGCAAACTTGCTAATATGTAATCTTAAGTAAGCTGTGTTTGACAATTTTTCCTTTGGTCAAAGCCTAAAGTCTTCTGGTAGAGAGGCAGATCAACTAAGACAACTAATGGGGTGGTGTCCATGGGTTCATGGACCGTTCAGTAAGTTTATGGCAGAGCCAGAGAGGAAGAATCTGTTTCTAAAACACTGAGGGTGGGTCTTCAGGCTCCTGTACCTCCTCCCTGATGGCAGCAATGAGAAGAGGGCATGTGCCGGGTGGTGAAAGCCCTCAATGATTGATGCTGCCTTCAGGAGGGCACGGAGCAACCACTCCCCACTGAACATCGACGGCTCCTCGGTAGAGGTCATTAAGAGCACCAAATTTCTTGGTGTTCACGTGGCAGAGAATCTCACCTGGTCCCTCAACACCAGCTCCATAGCAAAGAAAGCCCAGCAGCGTCTCTACTTTCTGCGAAGGCTGAGGAAAGTCAATCTCCCACCACCCCCCGCCCCCCCCATCCTCATCACATTCTACAGGGGTTGTATTGAGAGCATCCTGAGCAGCTGCATCACTGCCTGGTTTGGAAATTGCACCATCTCGGATTGCAAGACCCTGCAGTGGATAGTGAGGTCAGCTGAGAAGATCATCGGGGTCTCTCTTCCCGCCATCACGGACATTTACACTACACGCTGCATCCGCAAAGCAAACAGCATTATGAAGGACCCCACGCACCCCTCGTACAAACTCTTCTCCCTCCTGCCATCTGGGAAAAGGCACCGAAGCATTCGGGCTCTCACGACCAGACTATGTAACAGTTTCTTCCCCCAAGCTATCAGACTCCTCAATACCCAGAGCCTGGACTGACACCTTACTGCCCTATTGTCCTGTTTATTATTTATTGTAATGCCTGCACTGTTTTGTGCACTTTACACAGTCCTGGATAGGTCTGTAGTCTCGTGTAGTTTTTTTTTCTGTGTTGTTTTTTACGTAGTTCAGTCTAGTTTTTGTACTGTGTCATGTAACACCATGGTCCTGAAAAGCGTTGTCTCATTTTTACTATGTTCTGTACCAGCAGTTATGGTCGAAATGACAATAAAAGTGATTTGACTTGACTTGCCTTCTTGAAGCACCATCTCATGAAGATGTCCTCAATACTGGGGCACGTTCAGCCACATCTTCATGAATATCAAAGCCACACTCCTGCTCCTATTCCCTTTTCCAGGCCCAGACATTTCCATGATGTTTTTTAGTGACATCTCCCTACAAACTGTCTCCCATTTCAGACAAATAATGTTTGGTTCATCTCTCAGTTCGGGTGGATGTAAAACTTGTCCTCACGTAACCTGAGGAAGAGCGAGCAAAACTGTTGAATTATGCCTGCAGTGAAAGACGTTGACATAAGTTTTAGAATGATTAGAAACAAGTGTGAAAAGAATTCAAAGTTGCTTTCCAAACTTGCAGCCTTGAAAATGAGGCCAAGGTTCTGTCACCAACCCGTTAAGTTTCTTAACTTGATCTGGTTGCAGCTAATGATTGCCTTTTGTTTCAACAAATGATATTGGTACATCTGGTGTGGTTTAATACTCTTTGGAACTGTTGCTCAAACTGTCTGAGTTGATTTAGAATCGTAGAGAAGTACAGCGTAGAAACAGGCCCTTTGGCCCATCTAGTCCATGCCAAAACCATTTAAACTGCCTACTCCCATCGACCAGCAAACCCCTACCATCCATGTACCTCTGAGTTTTTTCCATGTAAGAGTGTTCCAGTGTCGTGGAGAGCACTCCAAGTGAAAACATTAAAATTAGTTTTTTGATGGAATACAAAGAGATGGATGAGGAAATATTCTGCTTTCTTCCAAAGTTGCCAATTGTAGGAATTAGGCTCATAATACGCTCTTTTGAAGAACCTGTGTTGAATGTCAGTCTCCGCACAGAGAGATTCCCACCTCCTCCTTTTCCTCCTCTACTGTTGCTTCTCTGTAACTTTTTCTGAAGTCTCGTTTGAATTAAGAGCATTAAGATATCAAAATTCAGGCTATATGAGGTTATATAGCCTGGTGAAGGCGGCCCAGTGAATTGTCAGTATGGAGCTCCCAGGTCTGGACACCGTCTATTCCAGCAGACTCAGGAGGAAAGCAATCAGCATAACCAGAGACACCGCACACCCCGGCCGCTCCCTGTCTGACCCGCTGCCGTCCAACAAAAGGTTCAGGACACTAAAAGCCAGAACAAATAGACTGAGGAACAGCTTCTACTGTCGTGGTTACTTGAAATGACCAGGAGACGCAGACAATTCTTCGAGAAGTTTAAACCTTTATTTGCAAACAAAGGCTGAGGCAATCAATGAACTTGTCACGGAAAGCCCGCCGAGCTCCGGTGTACAGCATTCTTTATAGTAATTTCTTATCTCAGTTACATTTCGGTTTTATCAGCATACCCAATCATTCTTTAGTTGCATATCATCTATACATTAACTAATCAATCGCTCTTGCCCAGCTCTCGGTGCGCCACCAGTATTTCTTTCCAGTTCACATCTTGGGCCTCATTCGTGGCCACGGTTGTTTCTCAGTCAGCCTCCCTTAACCTCCCTCACATTCCATTTCCTGTTCCTACCATCCTGTCAGCCACCGTTATCTCTTCATAAGCCATTCTATTGTATAATATATGGAGTACATTTCAGATAATTAGTGCTGCTAATGATCAATATAACAGGTCTTCTTTAACTGCCACAGTATGTAGCTAAGAGAATACAAGGTATCCAGTAAAGCAATACATAGCAAAATGTGTCTAGTAAAATAATACATATTAATATTCAGTACATAGGAGTGATTACATAGTATAGTAAATAGCTGGTACATAGTGATTGTATTTCAGGTATATATAGTGATTATGTCAGGTATATTTCTCAATACTACCCCAAAGCTGTGGCCTCCATCACACAACTCCCACACAGCAGTGACTGAAACTGTGAGCACACACAGGGACTCAAATACCTGCACTAACGGCACTTTGTGCATTACTGTGATATTCTGGTGCTACTTATCTATTTAATACCGTTTTTCTATCACTGTCTTGTTTTTATCTGCCGCTTTGTTTGATTGCCTGAGAGGAAGCCAAACAGAGTTTCATTGTACCTGTGTGTAATGACAATAAAGATCATCCAGTTCAATTTAATTATTTATTTATTGAGCTATATATAGAGAGATTTAATTACTGAGATCTGCGCAGGTACTGTAAACCGTTGTGCTAACACTATGCTACGGTGCCAGAGAGATATCGGTGTTTTCCTGGTCCTTCGATCCGCGCTGCGCGGTAATCTCCGATTTAACCCTAGCCGGACCACGGGTCAATTTACAACGACCAATTAACCTACCACAGAGTCGACTGTACTTCCTTAGAAGGTTGGCGTCATTCAATGTCTGTAGTGAGATGCTGAAGATGTTCTATAGGTCAGTTGTGGAGAGCGCCCTCTTCTTTGTGGTGGCGTGTTGGGGAGGAAGCATTAAGAAGAGGGACGCCTCACGTCTTAATAAGCTGGTAAGGAAGGCGGGCTCTGTCGTGGGCAAAGTGCTGGAGAGTTTAACATCGGTAGCTGAGCGAAGGGCGCTGAGTAGGCTACAGTCAATTATGGAAAACTCTGAACATCCTCTACATAGCACCATCCAGAGACAGAGAAGCAGTTTCAGCGACAGGTTACAATCGATGCAATGCTCCTCAGACAGGATGAAGAGGTCAATACTCCCCAATGCCATTAGGCTTTACAATTCAACCGCCAGGACTTAAGAACTTTTTAAAAGCTATTATTAATGCTTTTTTGAGATAGTGATTTAGATGCATATCATATTTTTTACTGAGTTAAGTATTGTATGTAATTAGTTTTGCTACAACAAGTGTATGGGACATTGGAAAAAAAAGTTGAATTTCCCCATGGGGATGAATAAAGTATCTATCTATCTATCTATCTATCTATCTATCAAATGGACTGTGGGAACGCAGGCAGTGACGCGCGAACTCCTTGCAGGCAGCGGCGGGAATTGAACCCGGGTCACAGGGACTGTGAACCGTTGTACATCATAGAGACGTACAGCACGGAAGCAGACCCTTCAGCCCAACATGTTCACACTATCCCATCCCAGGGCGGTACTGTGGCAACGCACCCGATTCGGATTCTAACCGCTGGCAGCACACCTGGCGCCAAGCTGCAGAGCGAGTGAGCAAAGTGATAAGATCTAATTATTACTACTTCAAAAATCAGAGTTACTAACACACCCAAACAAAAACGCTGGGAGGAGACACCGAGGTCGTAAATAGACGCGGAATAAAACCAAGCGTTTCATGTCGCCACAATGTTTCAGGGGCGATCAGTCACTGTAATAAATATTCCTTTGCACTTTTTTTTTAAAAAAATAAAGCACACTTGTTTTTAAATCCCATGACTTGTTTCGGAGGGGAAAAGGAGACAGACACTTGACAGCGCGGCGGAAAGGCAACCAGACGCCGACTGCAATACAGTTGTGAGCAGACAGACAGTCGCAGAGGGGGAGGAAGTGATACGTCAAAGGAACTGAGGCTCTGATCGGGCAGCCCATTTGTCCCCCTTGATTTATTATTCTCTGGCGGGCAATTGACCGGCAAACCTCCCCCCCCCCCCACACACACACACACACACACACACCCACCCACACACCCGGCATTGATTGACTACTGCTGGGAAGCAGAGATGCTTGAAGGAAAATGATTATTCAAGAAAATGTTGGGGGCGGGGGATTTATAGAGGATTCTGTTCATTTCAAGAAGATGAGGGTTCTCTGCCAAGTAATCAGTGGTGGGGCCATTAAAGGAAAAAAACTCATAGCAGGCGATGAAAATTTCTCCTGAG